>NW_027485060.1:0-61195 GCF_050908995.1 Andrena cerasifolii | reverse complement strand
TTCGAAAATTCTGCGTCTCTTCGTTAAACAGTCACTGCCTCGAAACATCTGCGCCACTTCTCGCTCATTGATTTGCTCTCCGGAGACGTTTCTTTGTGCCATTTCTTTCGACGGCATGTTCTCCTGTTATAAAGCGCAATTTTGTGCATTCTGAAAATTATCGCCAAACTTTGGCCAATGTATCATGAGAACATGAAGTGGAAAGGGGTATACTAAATTTCGGCTTGAAAGGCATCGCCTTAAAGTTGCTAATAAGAGGCGCAGGCCTTTCAAGAGGCGTTCGAAAATTCTGCGTCTCTTCGTTAAACAGTCACTGTCTCGAAACATCTGCGCCAGTCCTCGCTCTTTGATTTGCTCTCCGGAGACGTTACTTTGTGCAATCTCTTTCGACGGCATGTTCTCCTGTTACAAAGCCCAATTTTGTGCATTCTGAAAATTATCGCCAAACTTTGGCCAATGTATCATGAGAACATGAAGTGGAAAGAGGTATACTAAATTTCAGCTTCAAATGCTTCGCCTTAAGGTTGCTAATAAGAGGCGCAAGCCTTTCAAGAGGCGTTCGAAAATTCTGCGTCTCTTCGTTAAACAGTCACTGTCTCGAAACATGTTGCGCCTGTTCTCGCTCTTTGATTTGCTCTCCGGAGACGTCATTTTGTGCCATTTCTTTCGACGGCATGTTCTCCTGTTACAAAGCGCAGTTTTGTGCATTCTGAAAATATTCGCCTGATTTTGGCCACTATATCATGAGAACATGACGTGGAAAGAGGTATACTAAATTTCGGCTTCAAAGGCATCGCCATAAAGTTGCTAATAAGACGCGCAGGCCTTTCAAGAGGCGTTCGAAAATTCTGCGTCTCTTCGTTAAACAGTCACTGTCTCGAAACATCTGCGCCGGTTCTCGCTCTTTGATTTGCTCTCCGGAGACGTCATTTTGTGCCATTTCTTTCGACGGCATGTTCTCCTGTTACAAAGCGCAGTTTTGTGCATTCTGAAAATATTCGACAGATTTTGTCCAATATATCAGGAGATCATGAAGTGGAAAGAGGTATACTAAATTTCGGCTTCAAAGGCATCGCCTTAAAGTTGCCAATAAGAGGCGCAGGCCTTTCAAGAGGCGTTCGAAAATTCTGCGTCTCTTCGTTAAACAGTCACTGTCTCGAAACATCTGCGCCACTTCTCGCTCATTGATTTGCTCTCTGGAGACGTTACTTTGTGCCATCCCTTTCGACGGCATGTTCTCCTGTTACAAAGCGCAGTTTTGTGCATTCTGAAAATATTCGCCAAATTTTGTCCAATATATCATGAGAACATGAAGTGGAAATAGGTATACTAAATTTCAGCTTCAAAGGCATCGCCTTAAAGTTGGAAATAAGAGGCGGAGGCCTTTCAAGAGGCGTTCGAAAATTCTGCGTCTCTTCGTTAACCAGTCACTGTCTCGAAATATCTGCGCCACTCCTCGCTCTTTGATTTGCTCTCCGGAGACGTTACTTTGTGCCATCTCTTTCGACGGCATGTTCTCCTGTTACAAAGCGCAGTTTTGTGCATTCTGAAAATATTCGCCAGATTTTGTCCAATATATCAGGAGAACATGAAGTGGAAAGAGGTATACTAAATTTGAGCTTCAAAGGCATCTCCTTAAAGTTGCCAATATGAGGCGCAGGCCTTTCAAGAGGCGTTCGAAAATTCTGCGTCTCTTCGTTAAACAGTCACTGTCTCGAAACATCTGCGCCACTTCTCGCTCATTGATTTGCTCTCCGGAGACTTTACTTTGTGCCATTTCTTTCGACGGCATGTTCTACTGTTATAAAGCGCAATTTTGTGCATGCTGAAAATTTTCGCCAGATTTTGGCCAATATATCATGAGAACATGAAGTGGAAATAGGTATACTAAATTTCAGCTTCAAAGGCATCGCCTTAAAGTTGGAAATAAGAGGCGCAGGCCTTTCAAGAGGCGTTCGAAAATTCTGCGTCTCTTCGTTAAACAGTCACTGTCTCGAAACATCTGCGCCACTTCTCGCTCTTTGATTTGCTCTCCGGAGACGTTAATTTGTGCCATCTCTTTCGACGGCATGTTCTCCTGTTACAAAGCGCAATTTTGTGCGTTCTGAATATATTCACCAGATTTTGGCCAATATATCAGGAGAACATGAAGTGGAAATAGGTATACTAAATTTCAGCTTCAAAGGCATCGCCTTAAAGTTGCTAATAAGAGGCGCAGGCCTTTCAAGAGGCGTTCGAAAATTCTGCGTCTCTTCGTTAAGCAGTCACTGTCTCGAAATATCTGTGCCACTCCTCGCTCTTTAATTTGCTCTCCGGAGACGTTACTTTGTGCCATCTCTTTCGACGGCATGTTCTCCTGTTACAAAGCGCAATTTTGTGCATTCTGAAAATATTCGCCAGATTTTGGCCAATATATCAGGAGAACATGAAGTGGTAAGAGGTATACTAAATTTCGGATTCAAAGGCATCGCCTTAAAGTTGCTAATAAGAGGCGCAGGCCTTTCAAGACGCGTTCGAAAATTCTGCGTCTCTTCGTTAAACAGTCACTGCCTCGAAACATCTGCGCCACTTCTCGCTCATTGATTTGCTCTCCGGAGACGTTTCTTTGTGCCATTTCTTTCGACGGCATGTTCTCCTGTTATAAAGCCCAATTTTGTGCATTCTGAAAATTATCGCCAAACTTTGGCCAATGTATCATGAGAACATGAAGTGGAAAGGGGTATACTAAATTTCGGCTTGAAAGGCATCGCCTTAAAGTTGCTAATAAGAGGCGCAGGCCTTTCAAGAGGCGTTCGAAAATTCTGCGTATCTTCGTTAAACAGTCACTGTCTCCAAACATCTGCGCCAGTCCTCGCTCTTTGATTTGCTCTCCGGAGACGTTACTTTGTGCAATCTCTTTCGACGGCATGTTCTCCTGTTACAAAGCCCAATTTTGTGCATTCTGAAAATTATCGCCAAACTTTGGCCAATGTATCATGAGAACATGAAGTGGAAAGAGGTATACTAAATTTCAGCTTCAAATGCTTCGCCTTAAGGTTGCTAATAAGAGGCGCAAGCCTTTCAAGAGGCGTTCGAAAATTCTGCGTCTCTTCGTTAAGCAGTCACTGTCTCGAAATATCTTGTGCCACTCCCCGCTCTTAGATTTGCTCTCCGGAGACGTTTCTTTGTGCCATTTCTTTCGACGGCATGTTCTCCTGTTATAAAGCGCAATTTTGTGCATTCTCGAAATTTTCGCCTGATTTTGGCCAATATATCATGAGATCATGAAGTGGAAAGGGGTATACTAAATTTCGGCTTCAAAGGCATCGCCATAAAGTTGCTAATAAGACGCGCAGGCCTTTCAAGAGGCGTTCGAAAATTCTGCGTCTCTTCGTTAAACAGTCACTGTCTCGAAACATCTGCGCCGGTTCTCGCTCTTTGATTTGCTCTCCGGAGACGTCATTTTGTGCCATTTCTTTCGACGGCATGTTCTCCTGTTACAAAGCGCAGTTTTGTGCATTCTGAAAATATTCGACAGATTTTGTCCAATATATCAGGAGAACATGAAGTGGAAAGAGGTATACTAAATTTCGGCTTCAAAGGCATCGCCTTAAAGTTGCCAATAAGAGGCGCAGGCCTTTCAAGAGGCGTTCGAAAATTCTGCGTCTCTTCGTTAAACAGTCACTGTCTCGAAACATCTGCGCCACTTCTCGCTCATTGATTTGCTCTCCGGAGACGTTACTTTGTGCTATCCCTTTCGACGGCATGTTCTCCTGTTACAAAGCGCAATTTTGTGCATTCTGAAAATATTCGCCAGATTTTGGCCAATATATCAGGAGAACATGAAGTGGTAAGAGGTACACTAAATTTCGGCTTCAAAGGCATCGCCTTAAAGTTGCCAATAAGAGGCGCAGGCCTTTCAAGAGGCGTTCGAAAATTCTGCGTCTCTTCGTTAAACAGTCACTGTCTCGAAACATCTGCGCCACTTCTCGCTCATTGATTTGCTCTCCGGAGACGTTACTTTGTGCTATCCCTTTCGACGGCATGTTCTCCTGTTACAAAGCGCAATTTTGTGCATTCTGAAAATTATCGCCAAACTTTGGCCAATGTATCATGAGAACATGAAGTGGAAAGGGGTATACTAAATTTCGGCTTGAAAGGCATCGCCTTAAAGTTGCTAATAAGAGGCGCAGGCCTTTCAAGAGGCGTTCGAAAATTCTGCGTCTCTTCGTTAAACAGTCACTGTCTCGAAACATCTGCGCCAGTCCTCGCTCTTTGATTTGCTCTCCGGAGACGTTACTTTGTGCAATCTCTTTCGACGGCATGTTCTCCTGTTACAAAGCCCAATTTTGTGCATTCTGAAAATTATCGCCAAACTTTGGCCAATGTATCATGAGAACATGAAGTGGAAAGAGGTATACTAAATTTCAGCTTCAAATGCTTCGCCTTAAGGTTGCTAATAAGAGGCGCAAGCCTTTCAAGAGGCGTTCGAAAATTCTGCGTCTCTTCGTTAAACAGTCACTGTCTCGAAACATGTGCGCCTGTTCTCGCTCTTTGATTTGCTCTCCGGAGACGTCATTTTGTGCCATTTCTTTCGACGGCATGTTCTCCTGTTACAAAGCGCAGTTTTGTGCATTCTGAAAATATTCGCCTGATTTTGGCCACTATATCATGAGAACATGACGTGGAAAGAGGTATACTAAATTTCGGCTTCAAAGGCATCGCCATAAAGTTGCTAATAAGACGCGCAGGCCTTTCAAGAGGCGTTCGAAAATTCTGCGTCTCTTCGTTAAACAGTCACTGTCTCGAAACATCTGCGCCGGTTCTCGCTCTTTGATTTGCTCTCCGGAGACGTCATTTTGTGCCATTTCTTTCGACGGCATGTTCTCCTGTTACAAAGCGCAGTTTTGTGCATTCTGAAAATATTCGACAGATTTTGTCCAATATATCAGGAGATCATGAAGTGGAAAGAGGTATACTAAATTTCGGCTTCAAAGGCATCGCCTTAAAGTTGCCAATAAGAGGCGCAGGCCTTTCAAGAGGCGTTCGAAAATTCTGCGTCTCTTCGTTAAACAGTCACTGTCTCGAAACATCTGCGCCACTTCTCGCTCATTGATTTGCTCTCTGGAGACGTTACTTTGTGCCATCCCTTTCGACGGCATGTTCTCCTGTTACAAAGCGCAGTTTTGTGCATTCTGAAAATATTCGCCAAATTTTGTCCAATATATCATGAGAACATGAAGTGGAAATAGGTATACTAAATTTCAGCTTCAAAGGCATCGCCTTAAAGTTGGAAATAAGAGGCGGAGGCCTTTCAAGAGGCGTTCGAAAATTCTGCGTCTCTTCGTTAACCAGTCACTGTCTCGAAATATCTGCGCCACTCCTCGCTCTTTGATTTGCTCTCCGGAGACGTTACTTTGTGCCATCTCTTTCGACGGCATGTTCTCCTGTTACAAAGCGCAGTTTTGTGCATTCTGAAAATATTCGCCAGATTTTGTCCAATATATCAGGAGAACATGAAGTGGAAAGAGGTATACTAAATTTGAGCTTCAAAGGCATCTCCTTAAAGTTGCCAATATGAGGCGCAGGCCTTTCAAGAGGCGTTCGAAAATTCTGCGTCTCTTCGTTAAACAGTCACTGTCTCGAAACATCTGCGCCACTTCTCGCTCATTGATTTGCTCTCCGGAGACTTTACTTTGTGCCATTTCTTTCGACGGCATGTTCTACTGTTATAAAGCGCAATTTTGTGCATGCTGAAAATTTTCGCCAGATTTTGGCCAATATATCATGAGAACATGAAGTGGAAATAGGTATACTAAATTTCAGCTTCAAAGGCATCGCCTTAAAGTTGGAAATAAGAGGCGCAGGCCTTTCAAGAGGCGTTCGAAAATTCTGCGTCTCTTCGTTAAACAGTCACTGTCTCGAAACATCTGCGCCACTTCTCGCTCTTTGATTTGCTCTCCGGAGACGTTAATTTGTGCCATCTCTTTCGACGGCATGTTCTCCTGTTACAAAGCGCAATTTTGTGCGTTCTGAATATATTCACCAGATTTTGGCCAATATATCAGGAGAACATGAAGTGGAAATAGGTATACTAAATTTCAGCTTCAAAGGCATCGCCTTAAAGTTGCTAATAAGAGGCGCAGGCCTTTCAAGAGGCGTTCGAAAATTCTGCGTCTCTTCGTTAAGCAGTCACTGTCTCGAAATATCTGTGCCACTCCTCGCTCTTTAATTTGCTCTCCGGAGACGTTACTTTGTGCCATCTCTTTCGACGGCATGTTCTCCTGTTACAAAGCGCAATTTTGTGCATTCTGAAAATATTCGCCAGATTTTGGCCAATATATCAGGAGAACATGAAGTGGTAAGAGGTATACTAAATTTCGGATTCAAAGGCATCGCCTTAAAGTTGCTAATAAGAGGCGCAGGCCTTTCAAGACGCGTTCGAAAATTCTGCGTCTCTTCGTTAAACAGTCACTGCCTCGAAACATCTGCGCCACTTCTCGCTCATTGATTTGCTCTCCGGAGACGTTTCTTTGTGCCATTTCTTTCGACGGCATGTTCTCCTGTTATAAAGCCCAATTTTGTGCATTCTGAAAATTATCGCCAAACTTTGGCCAATGTATCATGAGAACATGAAGTGGAAAGGGGTATACTAAATTTCGGCTTGAAAGGCATCGCCTTAAAGTTGCTAATAAGAGGCGCAGGCCTTTCAAGAGGCGTTCGAAAATTCTGCGTATCTTCGTTAAACAGTCACTGTCTCCAAACATCTGCGCCAGTCCTCGCTCTTTGATTTGCTCTCCGGAGACGTTACTTTGTGCAATCTCTTTCGACGGCATGTTCTCCTGTTACAAAGCCCAATTTTGTGCATTCTGAAAATTATCGCCAAACTTTGGCCAATGTATCATGAGAACATGAAGTGGAAAGAGGTATACTAAATTTCAGCTTCAAATGCTTCGCCTTAAGGTTGCTAATAAGAGGCGCAAGCCTTTCAAGAGGCGTTCGAAAATTCTGCGTCTCTTCGTTAAGCAGTCACTGTCTCGAAATATCTTGTGCCACTCCCCGCTCTTAGATTTGCTCTCCGGAGACGTTTCTTTGTGCCATTTCTTTCGACGGCATGTTCTCCTGTTATAAAGCGCAATTTTGTGCATTCTCGAAATTTTCGCCTGATTTTGGCCAATATATCATGAGATCATGAAGTGGAAAGGGGTATACTAAATTTCGGCTTCAAAGGCATCGCCATAAAGTTGCTAATAAGACGCGCAGGCCTTTCAAGAGGCGTTCGAAAATTCTGCGTCTCTTCGTTAAACAGTCACTGTCTCGAAACATCTGCGCCGGTTCTCGCTCTTTGATTTGCTCTCCGGAGACGTCATTTTGTGCCATTTCTTTCGACGGCATGTTCTCCTGTTACAAAGCGCAGTTTTGTGCATTCTGAAAATATTCGACAGATTTTGTCCAATATATCAGGAGAACATGAAGTGGAAAGAGGTATACTAAATTTCGGCTTCAAAGGCATCGCCTTAAAGTTGCCAATAAGAGGCGCAGGCCTTTCAAGAGGCGTTCGAAAATTCTGCGTCTCTTCGTTAAACAGTCACTGTCTCGAAACATCTGCGCCACTTCTCGCTCATTGATTTGCTCTCCGGAGACGTTACTTTGTGCTATCCCTTTCGACGGCATGTTCTCCTGTTACAAAGCGCAGTTTTGTGCATTCTGAAAATATTCGCCAGATTTTGTCCAATATATCATGAGAACATGAAGTGGAAATAGGTATACTAAATTTCAGCTTCAAAGGCATCGCCTTAAAGTTGCCAATGCGAGGCGCAGGCCTTTCAAGAGGCGTTCGAAAATTCTGCGTCTCTTCGTTAACCAGTCACTGTCTCGAAATATCTGCGCCACTCCTCGCTCTTTGATTTGCTCTCCGGAGACGTTACTTTGTGCCATCTCTTTCGACGGCATGTTCTCCTGTTACAAAGCGCAATTTTGTGCATTCTGAAAATATTCGCCAGATTTTGGCCAATATATCAGGAGAACATGAAGTGGTAAGAGGTACACTAAATTTCGGATTCAAAGGCATCGCCTTAAAGTTGCTAATAAGAGGCGCAGGCCTTTCAAGACGCGTTCGAAAATTCTGCGTCTCTTCGTTAAACAGTCACTGCCTCGAAACATCTGCGCCACTTCTCGCTCATTGATTTGCTCTCCGGAGACGTTTCTTTGTGCCATTTCTTTCGACGGCATGTTCTCCTGTTATAAAGCGCAATTTTGTGCATTCTGAAAATTATCGCCAAACTTTGGCCAATGTATCATGAGAACATGAAGTGGAAAGGGGTATACTAAATTTCGGCTTGAAAGGCATCGCCTTAAAGTTGCTAATAAGAGGCGCAGGCCTTTCAAGAGGCGTTCGAAAATTCTGCGTCTCTTCGTTAAACAGTCACTGTCTCGAAACATCTGCGCCAGTCCTCGCTCTTTGATTTGCTCTCCGGAGACGTTACTTTGTGCTATCCCTTTCGACGGCATGTTCTCCTGTTACAAAGCGCAATTTTGTGCATTCTGAAAATATTCGCCAGATTTTGGCCAATATATCAGGAGAACATGAAGTGGTAAGAGGTACACTAAATTTCGGATTCAAAGGCATCGCCTTAAAGTTGCTAATAAGAGGCGCAGGCCTTTCAAGACGCGTTCGAAAATTCTGCGTCTCTTCGTTAAACAGTCACTGCCTCGAAACATCTGCGCCACTTCTCGCTCATTGATTTGCTCTCCGGAGACGTTTCTTGGTGCCATTTCTTTCGACGGCATGTTCTCCTGTTATAAAGCGCAATTTTGTGCATTCTGAAAATTATCGCCAAACTTTGGCCAATGTATCATGAGAACATGAAGTGGAAAGGGGTATACTAAATTTCGGCTTGAAAGGCATCGCCTTAAAGTTGCTAATAAGAGGCGCAGGCCTTTCAAGAGGCGTTCGAAAATTCTGCGTCTCTTCGTTAAACAGTCACTGTCTCGAAACATCTGCGCCAGTCCTCGCTCTTTGATTTGCTCTCCGGAGACGTTACTTTGTGCAATCTCTTTCGACGGCATGTTCTCCTGTTACAAAGCCCAATTTTGTGCATTCTGAAAATTATCGCCAAACTTTGGCCAATGTATCATGAGAACATGAAGTGGAAAGAGGTATACTAAATTTCAGCTTCAAATGCTTCGCCTTAAGGTTGCTAATAAGAGGCGCAAGCCTTTCAAGAGGCGTTCGAAAATTCTGCGTCTCTTCGTTAAACAGTCACTGTCTCGAAACATCTGCGCCGGTTCTCGCTCTTTGATTTGCTCTCCGGAGACGTCATTTTGTGCCATTTCTTTCGACGGCATGTTCTCCTGTTACAAAGCGCAGTTTTGTGCATTCTGAAAATATTCGCCTGATTTTGGCCACTATATCATGAGAACATGACGTGGAAAGAGGTATACTAAATTTCGGCTTCAAAGGCATCGCCATAAAGTTGCTAATAAGACGCGCAGGCCTTTCAAGAGGCGTTCGAAAATTCTGCGTCTCTTCGTTAAACAGTCACTGTCTCGAAACATCTGCGCCGGTTCTCGCTCTTTGATTTGCTCTCCGGAGACGTCATTTTGTGCCATTTCTTTCGACGGCATGTTCTCCTGTTACAAAGCGCAGTTTTGTGCATTCTGAAAATATTCGCCTGATTTTGGCCACTATATCATGAGAACATGACGTGGAAAGAGGTATACTAAATTTCGGCTTCAAAGGCATCGCCATAAAGTTGCTAATAAGACGCGCAGGCCTTTCAAGAGGCGTTCGAAAATTCTGCGTCTCTTCGTTAAACAGTCACTGTCTCGAAACATCTGCGCCGGTTCTCGCTCTTTGATTTGCTCTCCGGAGACGTCATTTTGTGCCATTTCTTTCGACGGCATGTTCTCCTGTTACAAAGCGCAGTTTTGTGCATTCTGAAAATATTCGACAGATTTTGTCCAATATATCAGGAGAACATGAAGTGGAAAGAGGTATACTAAATTTCGGCTTCAAAGGCATCGCCTTAAAGTTGCTAATAAGAGGCGCAGGCCTTTCAAGACGCGTTCGAAAATTCTGCGTCTCTTCGTTAAACAGTCACTGCCTCGAAACATCTGCGCCACTTCTCGCTCATTGATTTGCTCTCCGGAGACGTTTCTTTGTGCCATTTCTTTCGACGGCATGTTCTCCTGTTATAAAGCGCAATTTTGTGCATTCTGAAAATTATCGCCAAACTTTGGCCAATGTATCATGAGAACATGAAGTGGAAAGGGGTATACTAAATTTCGGCTTGAAAGGCATCGCCTTAAAGTTGCTAATAAGAGGCGCAGGCCTTTCAAGAGGCGTTCGAAAATTATGCGTATCTTCGTTAAACAGTCACTGTCTCGAAACATCTGCGCCAGTCCTCGCTCTTTGATTTGCTCTCCGGAGACGTTACTTTGTGCAATCTCTTTCGACGGCATGTTCTCCTGTTACAAAGCCCAATTTTGTGCATTCTGAAAATTATCGCCAAACTTTGGCCAATGTATCATGAGAACATGAAGTGGAAAGAGGTATACTAAATTTCAGCTTCAAATGCTTCGCCTTAAGGTTGCTAATAAGAGGCGCAAGCCTTTCAAGAGGCGTTCGAAAATTCTGCGTCTCTTCGTTAAGCAGTCACTGTCTCGAAATATCTTGTGCCACTCCCCGCTCTTAGATTTGCTCTCCGGAGACGTTTCTTTGTGCCATTTCTTTCGACGGCATGTTCTCCTGTTATAAAGCGCAATTTTGTGCATTCTCGAAATTTTCGCCTGATTTTGGCCAATATATCATGAGATCATGAAGTGGAAAGGGGTATACTAAATTTCGGCTTCAAAGGCATCGCCATAAAGTTGCTAATAAGACGCGCAGGCCTTTCAAGAGGCGTTCGAAAATTCTGCGTCTCTTCGTTAAACAGTCACTGTCTCGAAACATCTGCGCCGGTTCTCGCTCTTTGATTTGCTCTCCGGAGACGTCATTTTGTGCCATTTCTTTCGACGGCATGTTCTCCTGTTACAAAGCGCAGTTTTGTGCATTCTGAAAATATTCGACAGATTTTGTCCAATATATCAGGAGAACATGAAGTGGAAAGAGGTATACTAAATTTCGGCTTCAAAGGCATCGCCTTAAAGTTGCCAATAAGAGGCGCAGGCCTTTCAAGAGGCGTTCGAAAATTCTGCGTCTCTTCGTTAAACAGTCACTGTCTCGAAACATCTGCGCCACTTCTCGCTCTTTGATTTGCTCTCCGGAGACGTTACTTTGTGCTATCCCTTTCGACGGCATGTTCTCCTGTTACAAAGCGCAGTTTTGTGCATTCTGAAAATATTCGCCAGATTTTGTCCAATATATCATGAGAACATGAAGTGGAAATAGGTATACTAAATTTCGGCTTCAAAGGCATCGCCTTAAAGTTGCAAATAAGAGGCGCAGGCCTTTCAAGAGGCGTTCGAAAATTCTGCGTCTCTTCGTTAACCAGTCACTGTCTCGAAACATCTGCGCCACTTCTCGCTCTTTGATTTGCTCTCCGGAGACGTTACTTTGTGCTATCTCTTTCGACGGCATGTTCTCCTGTTACAAAGCGCAATTTTGTGCGTTCTGAATATTTCACCAGATTTTGGCCAATATATCAGGAGAACATGAAGTGGAAATAGGTATACTAAATTTCGGATTCAAAGCCATCGCTTAAAGTTGCCAATACGAGGCGGAGGCCTTTCAAGAGGCGTTCGAAAATTCTGCGTCTCTTCGTTAAACAGTCACTGTCTCGAAACATCTGCGCCACTTATCGCTCTTTGATTTGCTCTCCGGAGACGTTACATTGTGCCATCTCTTTTGACGGCATGTTCTCCTGTTACAAAGTCCACTTTTGTGCATTCTCGAAATTTTCGCCTGATTTTGGCCAATATATCATGAGAACATGAAGTCGAAAGAGGTATACTAAATTTCAGCTTCAAAGGCATCGCCTTAAAGTTGCCAATACGAGGCGGAGGCCTTTCAAGAGGCGTTCGAAAATTCTGCGTCTCTTCGTTAAGCAGTCACTGTCTCGAAACATCTGCGCCACTTCTCGCTCTTTGATTTGCTCTCCGGAGACGTTACTTTGTGCCATCTCTTTCGACGGCATGTTCTCCTGGTACAAAGCGCAATTTTGTGCATTCTGAAAATATTCGCCAGATTTTGGCCAATATATGAGGAGAACATGAAGTGCAAAGAGGTACACTAAATTTCAGCTTCAAAGGCATCGCCTTAAAGTTGCAAATAAGAGGCGCAGGCCTTTCAAGAGGCGTTCGAAAATTCTGCGTCTCTTCGTTAAACAGTCACTGTCTCTAAACATCTGCGCCACTTCTCGCTCTTTGATTTGCTCTCCGGAGACGTAACTTTGTGCCATCTCTTTCGACGGCATGTTCTCCAGTTACAAAGCCCAATTTTGTGCATTCTGTAAATTTTCGCCAAATTTTGGCCAATGTATCAGGAGAATATGAAGTGGAAAGAGGTATAATAAATTTCAGCTTCAAAGGCATCGCCTTAACGTTGCCAATACGAGGCGCATTCCTTTCAAGAGGCGTTCGAAAATTCTGCGTCTCTTCGTTAAGCAGTCACTGTCTCGAAACATCTGCGCCACTTATCGCTCCTTGATTTGCTCTCCGGAGACGTTACATTGTGCCATCTCTTTTGACGGCATGTTCTCCTGTTACAAAGCGCAATTTTGTGCATTCTGAAAATATTCACCAGATTTTGGACAATACATCAGGAGAACATGAAGTGGAAAGAGGTGTACTAAATTTCAGCTTCAAAGGCATCGCCTTAAAGTTGCCAATACGAGGCGCATTCCTTTCAAGAGGCGTTCGAAAATTCTGCGTCTCTTCGTTAAGCAGTCACTGTCTCGAAACATCTGCGCCACTTCTCGCTCTTTGATTTGCTCTCCGGAGACGTAACTTTGTGCCATCTCTTTCGACGGCATGTTCTCCAGTTACAAAGCCCAATTTTGTGCATTCTGTAAATTTTCGCCAAATTTTGGCCAATGTATCAGGAGAATATGAAGTGGAAAGAGGTATAATAAATTTCAGCTTCAAAGGCATCGCCTTAACGTTGCCAATACGAGGCGGAGGCCTTTCAAGAGGCGCTCGAAAATTCTGCGTCTCTTCGTTAAGCAGTCACTGTCTCGAAACATCTGCGCCACTTATCGCTCTTTGATTTGCTCTCCGGAGACGTTACATTGTGCCATCTCTTTTGACGGCATGTTCTCCTGTCACAAAGTCCACTTTTGTGCATTCTCGAAATTTTCGCCTGATTTTGGCCAATATATCATGAGAACATGAAGTGGAAAGAGGTATACTAAATTTCAGCTTCAAAGGCATCGCCTTAAAGCTGCAAATAAGAGGCGCAGGCCTTTCAAGAGGCGTTCGAATATTCTGCGTCTCTTCGTTGAACAGTCACTGTCTCGAAACATCTGCGCCACTTCTCGCTCTTTGATTTGCTCTCCGGAGACGTTACTTTGTGCCATCTCTTTCGACAGCGTGTTCTCCTGTTACAAAGCCCAATTTTGTGCATTCTGAAAATTTACGCCAGATTTTGGCCAACATATCAGGAGAACATGAAGTGGAAATAGGTGTACTAAATTTCAGCTTCAAAGGCATCGCCTTAAAGTTGCCAATACGAGGCGGAGGCCTTTTAAGAGGCGTTCGAAAATTCTGCGTCTCTTCGTTAAGCAGTCACTGTCTCGAAACATCTGCGCCACTTCTCGCTCATTGATTTGCTCTCCGAAGACGTTACTTTGTGCCATCTCTTTCGACGGCATGTTCTCCTGTTACAAAGCGCAATTTTGTGCATTCTGAAAATATTCACCAGATTTTGGACAATACATCAGGAGAACATGAAGTGGAAAGAGGTATACTAAATTTCAGCTTCAAAGGCATCGCCTTAAAGTTGCCAAAACGAGGCGGAGGCCTTTCAAGAGGCGTTCGAAAATTCTGCGTCTCTTCGTTAAGCAGTCACTGTCTCGAAACATCTGCGCCACTTCTCGCTCTTTGATTTGATCTCCGAAGACGTTACTTTGTGCCATCTCTTTCGACGGCATGTTCTCCTGTTACAAAGCGCAATTTTGTGCATTCTGAAAATATTCACCAGATTTTGGCCAGTACATCAGGAGAACATGAAGTGGAAAGAGGTATACTAAATTTCAGCTTCAAAGGCATCGCCTTAAAGTTGCCAATACGAGGCGGAGGCCTTTCAAGAGGCGTTCGAAAATTCTGCGTCTCTTCGTTAAACAGTCACTGTCTCGAAACATCTGCGCCACTTCTCGCTCTTTGATTTGCTCTCCGGAGACGTTACTTTGTGCCATCTCTTTCGACGGCATGTTCTCCTGTTGCAAAGCCCAATTTTGTGCATTCTGAAAATTTTCGCCAGACTTTGGCCAATATATTAGGAGAACATTAAGTGGAAAGAGGTATACTAAATTTCAGCTTCAAAGGCATCGCCTTAAAGTTGCTAATAAGAGGCGCATTCCTTTCAAGAGGCCTTCGAAAATTCTGCGTCTCTTCGTTAAGCAGTCACTGTCTCGAAACATCTGCGCCACTTCTCGCTCTTTGATTTGCTCTCCGGAGACGTTACTTTGTGCCATCTCTTTCGACGGCATGTTCTCCTGTTACAAAGCCAAAATTTGTGCATTCTCGAAATTTTCGCCTAGTTTTGGCCAATATATCAGGAGAACATGAAGTGGAAAGAGGTATACTAAATTTCAGCTTCAAAGGCATCGCCTTAAAGCTGCAAATAAGAGGCGCAGGCCTTTCAAGAGGCGTTCGAATATTCTGCGTCTCTTCGTTGAACAGTCACTGTCTCGAAACATCTGCGCCACTTCTCGCTCTTTGATTTGCTCTCCGGAGACGTTACTTTGTGCCATCTCTTTCGACAGCGTGTTCTCCTGTTACAAAGCCCAATTTTGTGCATTCTGAAAATTTACGCCAGATTTTGGCCAACATATCAGGAGAACATGAAGTGGAAATAGGTGTACTAAATTTCAGCTTCAAAGGCATCGCCTTAAAGTTGCCAATACGAGGCGGAGGCCTTTTAAGAGGTGTTCGAAAATTCTGCGTCTCTTCGTTAAGCAGTCACTGTCTCGAAACATCTGCGCCACTTCTTGCTCATTGATTTGCCCTCCGGAGACGTTACTTTGTGCCATCTCTTTCGACGGCATGTTCTCCTGTTACAAAGCGCAGTTTTGTGCATTCTGAAAATTTTCGCCAAATTTTGGCCAATGTATCAGGAGAATATGAAGTGGAAAGAGGTATAATAAATTTCAGCTTCAAAGGCATCGCCTTAACGTTGCCAATACGAGGCGCAGGCCAGTCAAGAGGCGTTCGAAAATTCTGCGTCTCTTCGTTAAGCAGTCATTGTCTCGAAACATCTGCGCCACTTCTCGCTCATTGATTTGCTCTCCGAAGACGTTACTTTGTGCCATCTCTTTCGACGGCATGTTCTCCTGTTACAAAGCGCAATTTTGTGCATTCTGAAAATATTCACCAGATTTTGGACTATACATCAGGAGAACATGAAGTGGAAAGAGGTATACTAAATTTCAGCTTCAAAGGCATCGCCTTAAAGTTGCCAATACGAGGCGGAGGCCTTTCAAGAGGCGTTCGAAAATTCTGCGTCTCTTCGTTAAGCAGTCACTGTCTCGAAACATCTGCGCCACTTCTCGCTCTTTGATTTGATCTCCGAAGACGTTACTTTGTGCCATCTCTTTCGACGGCATGTTCTCCTGTTACAAAGCGCAATTTTGTGCATTCTGAAAATATTCACCAGATTTTGGCCAGTACATCTGGAGAACATGAAGTGGAAAGAGGTATACTAAATTTCAGCTTCAAAGGCATCGCCTTAAAGTTGCCAATACGAGGCGGAGGCCTTTCAAGAGGCGTTCGAAAATTCTGCGTCTCTTCGTTAAACAGTCACTGTCTCGAAACATCTGCGCCACTTCTCGCTCATTGATTTGCTCTCCGAAGACGTTACTTTGTGCCATCTCTTTCGACGGCATGTTCTCCTGTTACAAAGCGCAATTTTGTGCATTCTGAAAATATTCACCAGATTTTGGACAATACATCAGGAGAACATGAAGTGGAAAGAGGTATACTAAATTTCAGCTTCAAAGGCATCGCCTTAAAGTTGCCAATACGAGGCGGAGGCCTTTCAAGAGGCGTTCGAAAATTCTGCGTCTCTTCGTTAAGCAGTCACTGTCTCGAAACATCTGCGCCACTTCTCGCTCTTTGATTTGATCTCCGAAGACGTTACTTTGTGCCATCTCTTTCGACGGCATGTTCTCCTGTTACAAAGCGCAATTTTGTGCATTCTGAAAATATTCACCAGATTTTGGCCAGTACATCAGGAGAACATGAAGTGGAAAGAGGTATACTAAATTTCAGCTTCAAAGGCATCGCCTTAAAGTTGCCAATACGAGGCGGAGGCCTTTCAAGAGGCGTTCGAAAATTCTGCGTCTCTTCGTTAAACAGTCACTGTCTCGAAACATCTGCGCCACTTCTCGCTCTTTGATTTGCTCTCCGGAGACGTTACTTTGTGCCATCTCTTTCGACGGCATGTTCTCCTGTTGCAAAGCCCAATTTTGTGCATTCTGAAAATTTTCGCCAGACTTTGGCCAATATATTAGGAGAACATTAAGTGGAAAGAGGTATACTAAATTTCAGCTTCAAAGGCATCGCCTTAAAGTTGCTAATAAGAGGCGCATTCCTTTCAAGAGGCCTTCGAAAATTCTGCGTCTCTTCGTTAAGCAGTCACTGTCTCGAAACATCTGCGCCACTTCTCGCTCTTTGATTTGCTCTCCGGAGACGTTACTTTGTGCCATCTCTTTCGACGGCATGTTCTCCTGCTACAAAGCCAAAATTTGTGCATTCTCGAAATTTTCGCCTAGTTTTGGCCAATATATCAGGAGAACATGAAGTGGAAAGAGGTATACTAAATTTCAGCTTCAAAGGCATCGCCTTAAAGCTGCAAATAAGAGGCGCAGGCCTTTCAAGAGGCGTTCGAATATTCTGCGTCTCTTCGTTGAACAGTCACTGTCTCGAAACATCTGCGCCACTTCTCGCTCTTTGATTTGCTCTCCGGAGACGTTACTTTGTGCCATCTCTTTCGACAGCGTGTTCTCCTGTTACAAAGCCCAATTTTGTGCATTCTGAAAATTTACGCCAGATTTTGGCCAACATATCAGGAGAACATGAAGTGGAAATAGGTGTACTAAATTTCAGCTTCAAAGGCATCGCCTTAAAGTTGCCAATACGAGGCGGAGGCCTTTTAAGAGGTGTTCGAAAATTCTGCGTCTCTTCGTTAAGCAGTCACTGTCTCGAAACATCTGCGCCACTTCTTGCTCATTGATTTGCCCTCCGGAGACGTTACTTTGTGCCATCTCTTTCGACGGCATGTTCTCCTGTTACAAAGCGCAGTTTTGTGCATTCTGAAAATTTTCGCCAAATTTTGGCCAATGTATCAGGAGAATATGAAGTGGAAAGAGGTATAATAAATTTCAGCTTCAAAGGCATCGCCTTAACGTTGCCAATACGAGGCGCAGGCCAGTCAAGAGGCGTTCGAAAATTCTGCGTCTCTTCGTTAAGCAGTCATTGTCTCGAAACATCTGCGCCACTTCTCGCTCATTGATTTGCTCTCCGAAGACGTTACTTTGTGCCATCTCTTTCGACGGCATGTTCTCCTGTTACAAAGCGCAATTTTGTGCATTCTGAAAATATTCACCAGATTTTGGACTATACATCAGGAGAACATGAAGTGGAAAGAGGTATACTAAATTTCAGCTTCAAAGGCATCGCCTTAAAGTTGCCAATACGAGGCGGAGGCCTTTCAAGAGGCGTTCGAAAATTCTGCGTCTCTTCGTTAAGCAGTCACTGTCTCGAAACATCTGCGCCACTTCTCGCTCTTTGATTTGATCTCCGAAGACGTTACTTTGTGCCATCTCTTTCGACGGCATGTTCTCCTGTTACAAAGCGCAATTTTGTGCATTCTGAAAATATTCACCAGATTTTGGCCAGTACATCTGGAGAACATGAAGTGGAAAGAGGTATACTAAATTTCAGCTTCAAAGGCATCGCCTTAAAGTTGCCAATACGAGGCGGAGGCCTTTCAAGAGGCGTTCGAAAATTCTGCGTCTCTTCGTTAAACAGTCACTGTCTCGAAACATCTGCGCCACTTCTCGCTCTTTGATTTGCTCTCCGGAGACGATACTTTGTGCCATCTCTTTCGACGGCATGTTCTCCTGTTGCAAAGCCCAATTTTGTGCATTCTGAAAATTTTCGCCAGACTTTGGCCAATATATTAGGAGAACATGAAGTGGAAAGAGGTATACTAAATTTCAGCTTCAAAGGCATCGCCTTAAAGTTGCTAATAAGAGGCGCATTCCTTTCAAGAGGCCTTCGAAAATTCTGCGTCTCTTCGTTAAGCAGTCACTGTCTCGAAACATCTGCGCCACTTCTCGCTCTTTGATTTGCTCTCCGGAGACGTTACTTTGTGCCATCTCTTTCGACGGCATGTTCTCCTGTTACAAAGCCAAAATTTGTGCACTCTCGAAATTTTCGCCTAGTTTTGGCCAATATATCAGGAGAACATGAAGTGGAAATAGGTATACTAAATTCCAGCTTCTAAGGCATCGCCTTAAAGTTGCAAATAAGAGGCGCAGGCCTTTCAAGAGGCGTTCGAAAATTCTGCGTCTCTTCGTTAAACAATCACTGTCTCGAAACATCTGCGCCATTTCTCGCACTTTGATTTGCTCTCCGGAGACGTAACATTGTGCCATATCTTTCGACGGCATGTTCTCCAGTTACAAAGCCCAATTTGGTGCATTCTGTAAATTTTCGCCAAATTTTGGCCAATGTATCAGGAGAACATGAAGTGGAAAGAGGTATACTAAATTTCAGCTTCAAAGGCATCGCCTTAAAGTTGCCAATACGAGGCGAAGGCCTTTCAAGAGGCGTTCGAAAATTCTGCGTCTCTTCGTTAAGCAGTCACTGTCTCGAAACATCTGCGCCACTTCTCGCTCTTTGATTTGCTCTCCGGAGACGTTACATTGAGCCATCTCTTTCGACGGCATGTTCTCCTGTTACAAAGCCCAATTTTGTGCATTCTGAAAATTTTCGCCAGATTTTGGCCAATATATCATGAGAACATGAAGTGGAAAGAGGTATACTAAATTTCAGCTTCAAAGGCATCGCCTTAAAGTTGCCAATACGAGGCGGAGGCCTTTTAAGAGGTGTTCGAAAATTCTGCGTCTCTTCGTTAAGCAGTCACTGTCTCGAAACATCTGCGCCACTTCTTGCTCATTGATTTGCCCTCCGGAGACGTTACTTTGTGCCATCTCTTTCGACGGCATGTTCTCCTGTTACAAAGCGCAGTTTTGTGCATTCTGAAAATTTTCGCCAAATTTTGGCCAATGTATCAGGAGAATATGAAGTGGAAAGAGGTATAATAAATTTCAGCTTCAAAGGCATCGCCTTAACGTTGCCAATACGAGGCGCAGGCCAGTCAAGAGGCGTTCGAAAATTCTGCGTCTCTTCGTTAAGCAGTCATTGTCTCGAAACATCTGCGCCACTTCTCGCTCATTGATTTGCTCTCCGAAGACGTTACTTTGTGCCATCTCTTTCGACGGCATGTTCTCCTGTTACAAAGCGCAATTTTGTGCATTCTGAAAATATTCACCAGATTTTGGACAATACATCAGGAGAACATGAAGTGGAAAGAGGTATACTAAATTTCAGCTTCAAAGGCATCGCCTTAAAGTTGCCAATACGAGGCGGAGGCCTTTCAAGAGGCGTTCGAAAATTCTGCGTCTCTTCGTTAAGCAGTCACTGTCTCGAAACATCTGCGCCACTTCTCGCTCTTTGATTTGATCTCCGAAGACGTTACTTTGTGCCATCTCTTTCGACGGCATGTTCTCCTGTTACAAAGCGCAATTTTGTGCATTCTGAAAATATTCACCAGATTTTGGCCAGTACATCAGGAGAACATGAAGTGGAAAGAGGTATACTAAATTTCAGCTTCAAAGGCATCGCCTTAAAGTTGCCAATACGAGGCGGAGGCCTTTCAAGAGGCGTTCGAAAATTCTGCGTCTCTTCGTTAAACAGTCACTGTCTCGAAACATCTGCGCCACTTCTCGCTCTTTGATTTGCTCTCCGGAGACGTTACTTTGTGCCATCTCTTTCGACGGCATGTTCTCCTGTTGCAAAGCCCAATTTTGTGCATTCTGAAAATTTTCGCCAGACTTTGGCCAATATATTAGGAGAACATTAAGTGGAAAGAGGTATACTAAATTTCAGCTTCAAAGGCATCGCCTTAAAGTTGCTAATAAGAGGCGCATTCCTTTCAAGAGGCCTTCGAAAATTCTGCGTCTCTTCGTTAAGCAGTCACTGTCTCGAAACATCTGCGCCACTTCTCGCTCTTTGATTTGCTCTCCGGAGACGTTACTTTGTGCCATCTCTTTCGACGGCATGTTCTCCTGTTACAAAGCCAAAATTTGTGCATTCTCGAAATTTTCGCCTAGTTTTGGCCAATATATCAGGAGAACATGAAGTGGAAAGAGGTATACTAAATTTCAGCTTCAAAGGCATCGCCTTAAAGCTGCAAATAAGAGGCGCAGGCCTTTCAAGAGGCTTTCGAATATTCTGCGTCTCTTCGTTGAACAGTCACTGTCTCGAAACATCTGCGCCACTTCTCGCTCTTTGATTTGCTCTCCGGAGACGTTACTTTGTGCCATCTCTTTCGACAGCGTGTTCTCCTGTTACAAAGCCCAATTTTGTGCATTCTGAAAATTTACGCCAGATTTTGGCCAACATATCAGGAGAACATGAAGTGGAAATAGGTGTACTAAATTTCAGCTTCAAAGGCATCGCCTTAAAGTTGCCAATACGAGGCGGAGGCCTTTTAAGAGGCGTTCGAAAATTCTGCGTCTCTTCGTTAAGCAGTCACTGTCTCGAAACATCTGCGCCACTTCTTGCTCATTGATTTGCCCTCCGGAGACGTTACTTTGTGCCATCTCTTTCGACGGCATGTTCTCCTGTTACAAAGCGCAGTTTTGTGCATTCTGAAAATTTTCGCCAAATTTTGGCCAATGTATCAGGAGAATATGAAGTGGAAAGAGGTATAATAAATTTCAGCTTCAAAGGCATCGCCTTAACGTTGCCAATACGAGGCGCAGGCCAGTCAAGAGGCGTTCGAAAATTCTGCGTCTCTTCGTTAAACAGTCACTGTCTCGAAACATCTGCGCCACTTCTCGCTCTTTGATTTGCTCTCCGGAGACGATACTTTGTGCCATCTCTTTCGACGGCATGTTCTCCTGTTGCAAAGCCCAATTTTGTGCATTCTGAAAATTTTCGCCAGACTTTGGCCAATATATTAGGAGAACATGAAGTGGAAAGAGGTATACTAAATTTCAGCTTCAAAGGCATCGCCTTAAAGTTGCTAATAAGAGGCGCATTCCTTTCAAGAGGCCTTCGAAAATTCTGCGTCTCTTCGTTAAGCAGTCACTGTCTCGAAACATCTGCGCCACTTCTCGCTCTTTGATTTGCTCTCCGGAGACGTTACTTTGTGCCATCTCTTTCGACGGCATGTTCTCCTGTTACAAAGCCAAAATTTGTGCACTCTCGAAATTTTCGCCTAGTTTTGGCCAATATATCAGGAGAACATGAAGTGGAAATAGGTATACTAAATTCCAGCTTCTAAGGCATCGCCTTAAAGTTGCAAATAAGAGGCGCAGGCCTTTCAAGAGGCGTTCGAAAATTCTGCGTCTCTTCGTTAAACAATCACTGTCTCGAAACATCTGCGCCATTTCTCGCACTTTGATTTGCTCTCCGGAGACGTAACATTGTGCCATATCTTTCGACGGCATGTTCTCCAGTTACAAAGCCCAATTTGGTGCATTCTGTAAATTTTCGCCAAATTTTGGCCAATGTATCAGGAGAACATGAAGTGGAAAGAGGTATACTAAATTTCAGCTTCAAAGGCATCGCCTTAAAGTTGCCAATACGAGGCGAAGGCCTTTCAAGAGGCGTTCGAAAATTCTGCGTCTCTTCGTTAAGCAGTCACTGTCTCGAAACATCTGCGCCACTTCTCGCTCTTTGATTTGCTCTCCGGAGACGTTACATTGAGCCATCTCTTTCGACGGCATGTTCTCCTGTTACAAAGCCCAATTTTGTGCATTCTGAAAATTTTCGCCAGATTTTGGCCAATATATCATGAGAACATGAAGTGGAAAGAGGTATACTAAATTTCAGCTTCAAAGGCATCGCCTTAAAGTTGCAAATAAGAGGCGCAGGCCTTTCAAGAGGCGTTCGAAAATTCTGCGTCTCTTCGTTAAACAGTCACTGTCTCGAAACATCTGCGCCACTTCTCGCTCTTTGATTTGCTCTCCGGAGACGTTACATTGTGCCATGTCTTTCGACGGCATGTTCTCCTGTTACAAAGCCCAATTTTGTGCATTCTGAAAATTTTCGCCAAATTTGGGCCAATGTATCAGGAGAACATGAAGTGGAAAGAGGTATACTAAATTTCAGCTTCAAAGGCATCGCCTTAAAGTTGCCAATACGAGGCGGAGGCCTTTCAAGAGGCGTTCGAAAATTCTGCGTCTCTTCGTTAAGCAGTCACTGTCTCGAAACATCTGCGCCACTTCTCGCACTTTGATTTGATCTCCGAAGACGTTACTTCGTGCCATCTCTTTCGACGGCATGTTCTCCTGTTACAAAGCGCAATTTTGTGCATTCTGAAAATATTCACCAGATTTTGGCCAATACATCAGGAGAACATGAAGTGGAAAGAGGTATACTAAATTTCAGCTTCAAAGGCATCGCCTTAAAGCTGCAAATAAGAGGCGCAGGCCTTTCAAGAGGCGTTCGAATATTCTGCGTCTCTTCGTTGAACAGTCACTGTCTCGAAACATCTGCGCCACTTCTCGCTCTTTGATTTGCTCTCCGGAGACGTTACTTTGTGCCATCTCTTTCGACAGCGTGTTCTCCTGTTACAAAGCCCAATTTTGTGCATTCTGAAAATTTACGCCAGATTTTGGCCAACATATCAGGAGAACATGAAGTGGAAATAGGTGTACTAAATTTCAGCTTCAAAGGCATCGCCTTAAAGTTGCCAATACGAGGCGGAGGCCTTTTAAGAGGCGTTCGAAAATTCTGCGTCTCTTCGTTAAGCAGTCACTGTCTCGAAACATCTGCGCCACTTCTTGCTCATTGATTTGCTCTCCGGAGACGTTACTTTGTGCCATCTCTTTCGACAGCATGTTCTCCTGTTACAAAGCGCAGTTTTGTGCATTCTGAAAATTTTCGCCAAATTTTGGCCAATGTATCAGGAGAATATGAAGTGGAAAGAGGTATAATAAATTTCAGCTTCAAAGGCATCGCCTTAACGTTGCCAATACGAGGCGCAGGCCAGTCAAGAGGCGTTCGAAAATTCTGCGTCTCTTCGTTAAGCAGTCATTGTCTCGAAACATCTGCGCCACTTCTCGCTCATTGATTTGCTCTCCGAAGACGTTACTTTGTGCCATCTCTTTCGACGGCATGTTCTCCTGTTACAAAGCGCAATTTTGTGCATTCTGAAAATATTCACCAGATTTTGGCCAATACATCAGGAGAACATGAAGTGGAAAGAGGTATACTAAATTTCAGCTTCAAAGGCATCGCCTTAAAGCTGCAAATAAGAGGCGCAGGCCTTTCAAGAGGCGTTCGACTATTCTGCGTCTCTTCGTTGAACAGTCACTGTCTCGAAACATCTGCGCCACTTCTCGCTCTTTGATTTGCTCTCCGGAGACGTTACTTTGTGCCATCTCTTTCGACAGCGTGTTCTCCTGTTACAAAGCCCAATTTTGTGCATTCTGAAAATTTACGCCAGATTTTGGCCAACATATCAGGAGAACATGAAGTGGAAATAGGTGTACTAAATTTCAGCTTCAAAGGCATCGCCTTAAAGTTGCCAATACGAGGCGGAGGCCTTTTAAGAGGCTTTCGAAAATTCTGCGTCTCTTCGTTAAGCAGTCACTGTGTCGAAACATCTGCGCCACTTCTTGCTCATTGATTTGCTCTCCGGAGACGTTACTTTGTGCCATCTCTTTCGACGGCATGTTCTCCTGTTACAAAGCGCAGTTTTGTGCATTCTGAAAATTTTCGCCAAATTTTGGCCAATGTATCAGGAGAATATGAAGTGGAAAGAGGTATAATAAATTTCAGCTTCAAAGGCATCGCCTTAACGTTGCCAATACGAGGCGCAGGCCAGTCAAGAGGCGTTCGAAAATTCTGCGTCTCTTCGTTAAGCAGTCATTGTCTCGAAACATCTGCGCCACTTCTCGCTCATTGATTTGCTCTCCGAAGACGTTACTTTGTGCCATCTCTTTCGACGGCATGTTCTCCTGTTACAAAGCGCAATTTTGTGCATTCTGAAAATATTCACCAGATTTTGGAAAATACATCAGGAGAACATGAAGTGGAAAGAGGTATACTAAATTTCAGCTTCAAAGGCATCGCCTTAAAGTTGCCAATACGAGGCGGAGGCCTTTCAAGAGGCGTTCGAAAATTCTGCGTCTCTTCGTTAAGCAGTCACTGTCTCGAAACATCTGCGCCACTTCTCGCTCTTTGATTTGATCTCCGAAGACGTTACTTTGTGCCATCTCTTTCGACGGCATGTTCTCCTGTTACAAAGCGCAATTTTGTGCATTCTGAAAATATTCCCCAGATTTTGGCCAATTCATCAGGAGAACATGAAGTGGAAAGAGGTATACTAAATTTCAGCTTCAAAGGCATCGCCTTAAAGTTGCCAATACGAGGCGGAGGCCTTTCAAGAGGCGTTCGAAAATTCTGCGTCTCTTCGTTAAACAGTCACTGTCTCGAAACATCTGCGCCACTTCTCGCTCTTTGATTTGCTCTCCGGAGACGTTACTTTGTGCCATCTCTTTCGACGGCATGTTCTCCTGTTGCAAAGCCCAATTTTGTGCATTCTGAAAATTTTCGCCAGACTTTGGCCAATATATTAGGAGAACATGAAGTGGAAAGAGGTATACTAAATTTCAGCTTCAAAGGCATCGCCTTAAAGTTGCTAATAAGAGGCGCATTCCTTTCAAGAGGCCTTCGAAAATTCTGCGTCTCTTCGTTAAGCAGTCACTGTCTCGAAACATCTGCGCCACTTCTCGCTCTTTGATTTGCTCTCCGGAGACGTTACTTTGTGCCATCTCTTTCGACGGCATGTTCTCCTGTTACAAAGCCAAAATTTGTGCATTCTCGAAATTTTCGCCTAGTTTTGGCCAATATATCAGGAGAACATGAAGTGGAAATAGGTATACTAAATTCCAGCTTCTAAGGCATAGCCTTAAAGTTGCAAATAAGAGGCGCAGGCCTTTCAAGAGGCGTTCGAAAATTCTGCGTCTCTTCGTTAAACAATCACTGTCTCGAAACATCTGCGCCATTTCTCGCACTTTGATTTGCTCTCCGGAGACGTAACTTTGTGCCACATCTTTCGACGGCATGTTCTCCAGTTACAAAGCCCAATTTGGTGCATTCTGTAAATTTTCGCCAAATTTTGGCCAATGTATCAGGAGAACATGAAGTGGAAAGAGGTATACTAAATTTCAGCTTCAAAGGCATCGCCTTAAAGTTGCCAATACGAGGCGGAGGCCTTTCAAGAGGCGTTCGAAAATTCTGCGTCTCTTCGTTAAGCAGTCACTGTCTCGAAACATCTGCGCCACGTCTCGCTCTTTGATTTGCTCTCCGGAGACGTTACATTGAGCCATCTCTTTCGACGGCATGTTCTCCTGTTACAAAGCCCAATTTTGTGCATTCTGAAAATTTTCGCCAGATTTTGGCCAATATATCATGAGAACATGAAGTGGAAAGAGGTATACTAAATTTCAGCTTCAAAGGCATCGCCTTAAAGTTGCAAATAAGAGGCGCAGGCCTTTCAAGAGGCGTTCCAAAATTCTGCGTCTCTTCGTTAAGCAGTCACTGTCTCGAAACATCTGCGCCACTTCTCGCACTTTGATTTGATCTCCGAAGACGCTACTTCGTGCCATCTCTTTCGACGGCGTGTTCTCCTGTTACAAAGCGCAATTTTGTGCATTCTGAAAATATTCACCAGATTTTGGCCAATACATCAGGAGAACATGAAGTGGAAAGAGGTATACTAAATTTCAGCTTCAAAGGCATCGCCTTAAAGCTGCAAATAAGAGGCGCAGGCCTTTCAAGAGGCGTTCGAATATTCTGCGTCTCTTCGTTGAACAGTCACTGTCTCGAAACATCTGCGCCACTTCTCGCTCTTTGATTTGCTCTCCGGAGACGTTACATTGAGCCATCTCTTTCGACGGCATGTTCTCCTGTTACAAAGCCCAATTTTGTGCATTCTGAAAATTTTCGCCAGATTTTGGCCAATATATCATGAGAACATGAAGTGGAAAGAGGTATACTAAATTTCAGCTTCAAAGGCATCGCCTTAAAGTTGCAAATAAGAGGCGCAGGCCTTTCAAGAGGCGTTCCAAAATTCTGCGTCTCTTCGTTAAGCAGTCACTGTCTCGAAACATCTGCGCCACTTCTCGCACTTTGATTTGATCTCCGAAGACGCTACTTCGTGCCATCTCTTTCGACGGCGTGTTCTCCTGTTACAAAGCGCAATTTTGTGCATTCTGAAAATATTCACCAGATTTTGGCCAATACATCAGGAGAACATGAAGTGGAAAGAGGTATACTAAATTTCAGCTTCAAAGGCATCGCCTTAAAGCTGCAAATAAGAGGCGCAGGCCTTTCAAGAGGCGTTCGAATATTCTGCGTCTCTTCGTTGAACAGTCACTGTCTCGAAACATCTGCGCCACTTCTCGCTCTTTGATTTGCTCTCCGGAGACGTTACTTTGTGCCATCTCTTTCGACAGCGTGTTCTCCTGTTACAAAGCCCAATTTTGTGCATTCTGAAAATTTACGCCAGATTTTGGCCAACATATCAGGAGAACATGAAGTGGAAATAGGTGTACTAAATTTCAGCTTCAAAGGCATCGCCTTAAAGTTGCCAATACGAGGCGGAGGCCTTTTAAGAGGCGTTCGAAAATTCTGCGTCTCTTCGTTAAGCAGTCACTGTCTCGAAACATCTGCGCCACTTCTCGCTCATTGATTTGCTCTCCGGAGACGTTACTTTGTGCCATCTCTTTCGACGGCATGTTCTCCTGTTACAAAGCGCAGTTTTGTGCATTCTGAAAATTTTCGCCAAATTTTGGCCAATGTATCAGGAGAACATGAAGTGGAAAGAGGTATAATAAATTTCAGCTTCAAAGGCATCGCCTTAACGTTGCCAATACGAGGCGCAGGCCAGTCAAGAGGCGTTCGAAAATTCTGCGTCTCTTCGTTAAGCAGTCATTGTCTCGAAACATCTGCGCCACTTCTCGCTCTTTGATTTGCTCTCCGGAGACGTTACTTTGTGCCATCTCTTTCGACGGCATGTTCTCCTGTTGCAAAGCCCAATTTTGTGCATTCTGAAAATTTTCGCCAGACTTTGGCCAATATATTAGGAGAACATGAAGTGGAAAGAGGTATACTAAATTTCAGCTTCAAAGGCATCGCCTTAAAGTTGCTAATAAGAGGCGCATTCCTTTCAAGAGGCCTTCGAAAATTCTGCGTCTCTTCGTTAAGCAGTCACTGTCTCGAAACATCTGCACCACTTCTCGCTCTTTGATTTGCTCTCCGGAGACGTTACTTTGTGCCATCTCTTTCGACGGCATGTTCTCCTGTTACAAAGCCAAAATTTGTGCATTCTCGAAATTTTCGCCTAGTTTTGGCCAATATATCAGGAGAACATGAAGTGGAAATAGGTATACTAAATTCCAGCTTCTAACGCATCGCCTTAAAGTTGCAAATAAGAGGCGCAGGCCTTTCAAGAGGCGTTCGAAAATTCTGCGTCTCTTCGTTAAACAATCACTGTCTCGAAACATCTGCGCCATTTCTCGCACTTTGATTTGCTCTCCGGAGACGTAACTTTGTGCCATATCTTTCGACGGCATGTTCTCCAGTTACAAAGCCCAATTTGGTGCATTCTGTAAATTTTCGCCAAATTTTGGCCAATGTATCAGGAGAACATGAAGTGGAAAGAGGTATACTAAATTTCAGCTTCAAAGGCATCGCCTTAAAGTTGCCAATACGAGGCGGAGGCCTTTCAAGAGGCGTTCGAAAATTCTGCGTCTCTTCGTTAAGCAGTCACTGTCTCGAAACATCTGCGCCACTTCTCGCACTTTGATTTGATCTCCGAAGACGTTACTTCGTGCCATCTCTTTCGACGGCATGTTCTCCTGTTACAAAGCGCAATTTTGTGCATTCTGAAAATATTCACCAGATTTTGGCCAATACATCAGGAGAACATGAAGTGGAAAGAGGTATACTAAATTTCAGCTTCAAAGGCATCGCCTTAAAGCTGCAAATAAGAGGCGCAGGCCTTTCAAGAGGCGTTCGAAAATTCTGCGTCTCTTCGTTAAACAGTCACTGTCTCGAAACATCTGCGCCACTTCTCGCTCTTTGATTTGCTCTCCGGAGACGTTACATTGTGCCATGTCTTTCGACGGCATGTTCTCCTGTTACAAAGCCCAATTTTGTGCATTCTGAAAATTTTCGCCAAATTTGGGCCAATGTATCAGGAGAACATGAAGTGGAAAGAGGTATACTAAATTTCAGCTTCAAAGGCATCGCCTTAAAGTTGCCAATACGAGGCGGAGGCCTTTCAAGAGGCGTTCGAAAATTCTGCGTCTCTTCGTTAAGCAGTCACTGTCTCGAAACATCTGCGCCACTTCTCGCTCTTTGATTTGCTCTCCGGAGACGTTACTTTGTTCCATCTCTTTCGACGGCATGTTCTCCTGGTACAAAGCGCAATTTTGTGCATTCTGAAAATATTCGCCAGATTTTGGCCAATATATGAGGAGAACATGAAGTGCAAAGAGGTACACTAAATTTCAGCTTCAAAGGCATCGCCTTAAAGTTGCAAATAAGAGGCGCAGGCCTTTCAAGAGGCGTTCGAAAATTCTGCGTCTCTTCGTTAAACAGTCACTGTCTCTAAACATCTGCGCCACTTCTCGCTCTTTGATTTGCTCTCCGGAGACGTAACTTTGTGCCATCTCTTTCGACGGCATGTTCTCCAGTTACAAAGCCCAATTTTGTGCATTCTGTAAATTTTCGCCAAATTTTGGCCAATGTATCAGGAGAATATGAAGTGGAAAGAGGTATAATAAATTTCAGCTTCAAAGGCATCGCCTTAACGTTGCCAATACGAGGCGCATTCCTTTCAAGAGGCGTTCGAAAATTCTGCGTCTCTTCGTTAAGCAGTCACTGTCTCGAAATATCTGCGCCACTTCTCGCTCTTTGATTTGATCTCCGAAGACGTTACTTCGTGCCATCTCTTTCGACGGCATGTTCTCCTGTTACAAAGCGCAATTTTGTGCATTCTGAAAATATTCACCAGATTTTGGCCAATACATCAGGAGAACATGAAGTGGAAAGAGGTATACTAAATTTCAGCTTCAAAGGCATCGCCTTAAGGCTGCACATAAGAGGCGCAGGCCTTTCAAGAGGCGTTCGAATATTCTGCGTCTCTTCGTTGAACAGTCACTGTCTCGAAACATCTGCGCCATTTCTCGCTCTTTGATTTGCTCTCCGGAGACGTTACTTTGTGCCATCTCTTTCGACAGCGTGTTCTCCTGTTACAAAGCCCAATTTTGTGCATTCTGAAAATTTACGCCAGAATTTGGCCAACATATCAGGAGAACATGAAGTGGAAATAGGTGTACTAAATTTCAGCTTCAAAGGCATCGCCTTAAAGTTGCCAATACGAGGCGGAGGCCTTTTAAGAGGCGTTCGAAAATTCTGCGTCTCTTCGTTAAGCAGTCACTGTCTCGAAACATCTGCGCCACTTCTTGCTCATTGATTTGCTCTCCGGAGACGTTACTTTGTGCCATCTCTTTCGACGGCATGTTCTCCTGTTACAAAGCGCAGTTTTGTGCATTCTGAAAATTTTCGCCAGATTTTGGCCAATATATCATGAGAACATGAAGTGGAAAGAGGTAAACTAAATTTCAGCTTCAAAGGCATCGCCTTAAAGTTGCCAAAAGAAGCGCAGGCCTTTCAACAGGCGTTCGAAAATTCTGCGTCTCTTCGTTGAACAGTCACTGTCTCGAAACATCTGCGCCACTTCTCGCTCTTTGATTTGCTCTCCGGAGACGTAACTTTGTGCCATCTCTTTCGACGGCATGTTCTCCAGTTACAAAGCCCAATTTTGTGCATTCTGTAAATTTTCGCCAAATTTTGGCCAATGTATCAGGAGAATATGAAGTGGAAAGAGGTATAATAAATTTCAGCTTCAAAGGCATCGCCTTAACGTTGCCAATACGAGGCGCATTCCTTTCAAGAGGCGTTCGAAAATTCTGCGTCTCTTCGTTAAGCAGTCACTGTCTCGAAACATCTGCGCCACTTATCGCTCTTTGATTTGCTCTCCGGAGACGTTACATTGTGCCATCTCTTTTGACGGCATGTTCTCCTGTCACAAAGTCCACTTTTGTGCATTCTCGAAATTTTCGCCTGATTTTGGCCAATATATCATGAGAACATGAAGTGGAAAGAGGTATACTAAATTTCAGCTGCAAAGGCATCGCCTTAAAGTTGCAAATAAGAGGCGCATTCCTTTCAAGAGGCGTTCGAAAATTCTGCGTCTCTTCGTTAAGCACTCACTGTCTCGAAACATCTGCGCCACTTCTCGCGCTTTGATTTGCTCTACGGAGACGTTACTTTGTGCCATCTCTTTCGACAGCATGTTCTCCTGTTGCAAAGCCCAATTTGGTGCATTTTGTAAATTTTCGCCAGATTTTGGCCAATATATTAGGAGAACATGAAGTGGAAAGAGGTATACTAAATTTCAGCTTCAAAGGCATCGCCTTAAAGTTGCTAATAAGAGGCGCATTCCTTTCAAGAGGCGTTCGAAAATTCTGCGTCTCTTCGTTAAGCAGTCACTGTCTCGAAACATCTGCGCCACTTCTCGCTCTTTGATTTGATCTCCGAAGACGTTACTTCGTGCCATCTCTTTCGACGGCATGTTCTCCTGTTACAAAGCGCAATTTTGTGCATTCTGAAAATATTCACCAGATTTTGGCCAATACATCAGGAGAACATGAAGTGGAAAGAGGTATACTAAATTTCAGCTTCAAAGGCATCGCCTTAAAGCTGCAAAGAAGAGGCGCAGGCCTTTCAAGAGGCGTTCGAATATTCTGCGTCTCTTCGTTGAACAGTCACTGTCTCGAAACATCTGCGCCACTTCTCGCTCTTTGATTTGCTCTCCGGAGACGTTACTTTGTGCCATCTCTTTCGACAGCGTGTTCTCCTGTTACAAAGCCCAATTTTGTGCATTCTGAAAATTTACGCCAGATTTTGGCCAACATATCAGGAGAACATGAAGTGGAAATAGGTGTACTAAATTTCAGCTTCAAAGGCATCGCCTTAAAGTTGCCAATACGAGGCGGAGGCCTTTTAAGAGGCGTTCGAAAATTCTGCGTCTCTTCGTTAAGCAGTCACTGTCTCGAAACATCTGCGCCACTTCTCGCGCTTTGATTTGCTCTACGGAGACGTTACTTTGTGCCATCTCTTTCGACAGCATGTTCTCCTGTTGCAAAGCCCAATTTGGTGCATTTTGTAAATTTTCGCCAGATTTTGGCCAATATATTAGGAGAACATGAAGTGGAAAGAGGTATACTAAATTTCAGCTTCAAAGGCATCGCCTTAAAGTTGCTAATAAGAGGCGCATTCCTTTCAAGAGGCGTTCGAAAATTCTGCGTCTCTTCGTTAAGCAGTCACTGTCTCGAAACATCTGCGCCACTTCTCGCTCTTTGATTTGATCTCCGAAGACGTTACTTCGTGCCATCTCTTTCGACGGCATGTTCTCCTGTTACAAAGCGCAATTTTGTGCATTCTGAAAATATTCACCAGATTTTGGCCAACATATCAGGAGAACATGAAGTGGAAATAGGTGTACTAAATTTCAGCTTCAAAGGCATCGCCTTAAAGCTGCAAAGAAGAGGCGCAGGCCTTTCAAGAGGCGTTCGAATATTCTGCGTCTCTTCGTTGAACAGTCACTGTCTCGAAACATCTGCGCCACTTCTCGCTCTTTGATTTGCTCTCCGGAGACGTTACTTTGTGCCATCTCTTTCGACAGCGTGTTCTCCTGTTACAAAGCCCAATTTTGTGCATTCTGAAAATTTACGCCAGATTTTGGCCAACATATCAGGAGAACATGAAGTGGAAATAGGTGTACTAAATTTCAGCTTCAAAGGCATCGCCTTAACGTTGCCAATACGAGGCGCATTCCTTTCAAGAGGCGTTCGAAAATTCTGCGTCTCTTCGTTAAGCAGTCACTGTCTCGAAATATCTGCGCCACTTCTCGCTCTTTGATTTGATCTCCGAAGACGTTACTTCGTGCCATCTCTTTCGACGGCATGTTCTCCTGTTACAAAGCGCAATTTTGTGCATTCTGAAAATATTCACCAGATTTTGGCCAATACATCAGGAGAACATGAAGTGGAAAGAGGTATACTAAATTTCAGCTTCAAAGGCATCGCCTTAAGGCTGCAAATAAGAGGCGCAGGCCTTTCAAGAGGCGTTCGAATATTCTGCGTCTCTTCGTTGAACAGTCACTGTCTCGAAACATCTGCGCCATTTCTCGCTCTTTGATTTGCTCTCCGGAGACGTTACTTTGTGCCATCTCTTTCGACAGCGTGTTCTCCTGTTACAAAGCCCAATTTTGTGCATTCTGAAAATTTACGCCAGAATTTGGCCAACATATCAGGAGAACATGAAGTGGAAATAGGTGTACTAAATTTCAGCTTCAAAGGCATCGCCTTAAAGTTGCCAATACGAGGCAGAGGCCTTTTAAGAGGCGTTCGAAAATTCTGCGTCTCTTCGTTAAGCAGTCACTGTCTCGAAACATCTGCGCCACTTCTTGCTCATTGATTTGCTCTCCGGAGACGTTACTTTGTGCCATCTCTTTCGACGGCATGTTCTCCTGTTACAAAGCGCAGTTTTGTGCATTCTGAAAATTTTCGCCAGATTTTGGCCAATATATCATGAGAACATGAAGTGGAAAGAGGTAAACTAAATTTCAGCTTCAAAGGCATCGCCTTAAAGTTGCCAAAAGAAGCGCAGGCCTTTCAAGAGGCGTTCGAAAATTCTGCGTCTCTTCGTTGAACAGTCACTGTCTCGAAACATCTGCGCCACTTCTCGCTCTTTGATTTGCTCTCCGGAGACGTAACTTTGTGCCATCTCTTTCGACGGCATGTTCTCCAGTTACAAAGCCCAATTTTGTGCATTCTGTAAATTTTCGCCAAATTTTGGCCAATGTATCAGGAGAATATGAAGTGGAAAGAGGTATAATAAATTTCAGCTTCAAAGGCATCGCCTTAACGTTGCCAATACGAGGCGCATTCCTTTCAAGAGGCGTTCGAAAATTCTGCGTCTCTTCGTTAAGCAGTCACTGTCTCGAAACATCTGCGCCACTTATCGCTCTTTGATTTGCTCTCCGGAGACGTTACATTGTGCCATCTCTTTTGACGGCATGTTCTCCTGTCACAAAGTCCACTTTTGTGCATTCTCGAAATTTTCGCCTGATTTTGGCCAATATATCATGAGAACATGAAGTGGAAAGAGGTATACTAAATTTCAGCTGCAAAGGCATCGCCTTAAAGTTGCAAATAAGAGGCGCATTCCTTTCAAGAGGCGTTCGAAAATTCTGCGTCTCTTCGTTAAGCACTCACTGTCTCGAAACATCTGCGCCACTTCTCGCGCTTTGATTTGCTCTACGGAGACGTTACTTTGTGCCATCTCTTTCGACAGCATGTTCTCCTGTTGCAAAGCCCAATTTGGTGCATTTTGTAAATTTTCGCCAGATTTTGGCCAATATATTAGGAGAACATGAAGTGGAAAGAGGTATACTAAATTTCAGCTTCAAAGGCATCGCCTTAAAGTTGCTAATAAGAGGCGCATTCCTTTCAAGAGGCGTTCGAAAATTCTGCGTCTCTTCGTTAAGCAGTCACTGTCTCGAAACATCTGCGCCACTTCTCGCTCTTTGATTTGATCTCCGAAGACATTACTTCGTGCCATCTCTTTCGACGGCATGTTCTCCTGTTACAAAGCGCAATTTTGTGCATTCTGAAAATATTCACCAGATTTTGGCCAATACATCAGGAGAACATGAAGTGGAAAGAGGTATACTAAATTTCAGCTTCAAAGGCATCGCCTTAAAGCTGCAAAGAAGAGGCGCAGGCCTTTCAAGAGGCGTTCGAATATTCTGCGTCTCTTCGTTGAACAGTCACTGTCTCGAAACATCTGCGCCACTTCTCGCTCTTTGATTTGCTCTCCGGAGACGTTACTTTGTGCCATCTCTTTCGACAGCGTGTTCTCCTGTTACAAAGCCCAATTTTGTGCATTCTGAAAATTTACGCCAGATTTTGGCCAACATATCAGGAGAACATGAAGTGGAAATAGGTGTACTAAATTTCAGCTTCAAAGGCATCGCCTTAAAGTTGCCAATACGAGGCGGAGGCCTTTTAAGAGGCGTTCGAAAATTCTGCGTCTCTTCGTTAAGCAGTCACTGTCTCGAAACATCTGCGCCACTTCTTGCTCATTGATTTGCTCTCCGGAGACGTTACTTTGTGCCATCTCTTTCGACGGCATGTTCTCCTGTTACAAAGCGCAGTTTTGTGCATTCTGAAAATTTTCGCCAGATTTTGGCCAATATATCATGAGAACATGAAGTGGAAAGAGGTAAACTAAATTTCAGCTTCAAAGGCATCGCCTTAAAGTTGCCAAAAGAAGCGCAGGCCTTTCAAGAGGCGTTCGAAAATTCTGCGTCTCTTCGTTGAACAGTCACTGTCTCGAAACATCTGCGCCACTTCTCGCTCTTTGATTTGCTCTCCGGAGACGTAACTTTGTGCCATCTCTTTCGACGGCATGTTCTCCAGTTACAAAGCCCAATTTTGTGCATTCTGTAAATTTTCGCCAAATTTTGGCCAATGTATCAGGAGAATATGAAGTGGAAAGAGGTATAATAAATTTCAGCTTCAAAGGCATCGCCTTAACGTTGCCAATACGAGGCGCATTCCTTTCAAGAGGCGTTCGAAAATTCTGCGTCTCTTCGTTAAGCAGTCACTGTCTCGAAACATCTGCGCCACTTATCGCTCTTTGATTTGCTCTCCGGAGACGTTACATTGTGCCATCTCTTTTGACGGCATGTTCTCCTGTCACAAAGTCCACTTTTGTGCATTCTCGAAATTTTCGCCTGATTTTGGCCAATATATCATGAGAACATGAAGTGGAAAGAGGTATACTAAATTTCAGCTGCAAAGGCATCGCCTTAAAGTTGCAAATAAGAGGCGCATTCCTTTCAAGAGGCGTTCGAAAATTCTGCGTCTCTTCGTTAAGCACTCACTGTCTCGAAACATCTGCGCCACTTCTCGCGCTTTGATTTGCTCTACGGAGACGTTACTTTGTGCCATCTCTTTCGACAGCATGTTCTCCTGTTGCAAAGCCCAATTTGGTGCATTTTGTAAATTTTCGCCAGATTTTGGCCAATATATTAGGAGAACATGAAGTGGAAAGAGGTATACTAAATTTCAGCTTCAAAGGCATCGCCTTAAAGTTGCTAATAAGAGGCGCATTCCTTTCAAGAGGCGTTCGAAAATTCTGCGTCTCTTCGTTAAGCAGTCACTGTCTCGAAACATCTGCGCCACTTCTCGCTCTTTGATTTGATCTCCGAAGACGTTACTTCGTGCCATCTCTTTCGACGGCATGTTCTCCTGTTACAAAGCGCAATTTTGTGCATTCTGAAAATATTCACCAGATTTTGGCCAATACATCAGGAGAACATGAAGTGGAAAGAGGTATACTAAATTTCAGCTTCAAAGGCATCGCCTTAAAGCTGCAAAGAAGAGGCGCAGGCCTTTCAAGAGGCGTTCGAATATTCTGCGTCTCTTCGTTGAACAGTCACTGTCTCGAAACATCTGCGCCACTTCTCGCTCTTTGATTTGCTCTCCGGAGACGTTACTTTGTGCCATCTCTTTCGACAGCGTGTTCTCCTGTTACAAAGCCCAATTTTGTGCATTCTGAAAATTTACGCCAGATTTTGGCCAACATATCAGGAGAACATGAAGTGGAAATAGGTGTACTAAATTTCAGCTTCAAAGGCATCGCCTTAAAGTTGCCAATACGAGGCGGAGGCCTTTTAAGAGGCGTTCGAAAATTCTGCGTCTCTTCGTTAAGCAGTCACTGTCTCGAAACATCTGCGCCACTTCTTGCTCATTGATTTGCTCTCCGGAGACGTTACTTTGTGCCATCTCTTTCGACGGCATGTTCTCCTGTTACAAAGCGCAGTTTTGTGCATTCTGAAAATTTTCGCCAGATTTTGGCCAATATATCATGAGAACATGAAGTGGAAAGAGGTAAACTAAATTTCAGCTTCAAAGGCATCGCCTTAAAGTTGCCAAAAGAGGCGCAGGCCTTTCAAGAGGCGTTCGAATATTCTGCGTCTCTTCGTTGAACAGTCACTGTCTCGAAACATCTGCGCCATTTCTCGCTCTTTGATTTGCTCTCCGGAGACGTTACTTTGTGCCATCTCTTTCGACAGCGTGTTCTCCTGTTACAAAGCCCAATTTTGTGCATTCTGAAAATTTACGCCAGAATTTGGCCAACATATCAGGAGAACATGAAGTGGAAATAGGTGTACTAAATTTCAGCTTCAAAGGCATCGCCTTAAAGTTGCCAATACGAGGCGGAGGCCTTTTAAGATGCGTTCGAAAATTCTGCGTCTCTTCGTTAAGCAGTCACTGTCTCGAAACATCTGCGCCACTTCTTGCTCATTGATTTGCTCTCCGGAGACGTTACTTTGTGCCATCTCTTTCGACGGCATGTTCTCCTGTTACAAAGCGCAATTTTGTGCATTCTGAAAATATTCGCCAGATTTTGGCCAAATATATGAGGAGAACATGAAGTGCAAAGAGGTACACTAAATTTCAGCTTCAAAGGCATCGCCTTAAAGTTGCAAATAAGAGGCGCAGGCCTTTCAAGAGGCGTTCGAAAATTCTGCGTCTCTTCGTTAAACAGTCACTGTCTCTAAACATCTGCGCCACTTCTCGCTCTTTGATTTGCTCTCCGGAGACGTAACTTTGTGCCATCTCTTTCGACGGCATGTTCTCCAGTTACAAAGCCCAATTTTGTGCATTCTGTAAATTTTCGCCAAATTTTGGCCAACATATCAGGAGAACATGAAGTGGAAATAGGTATAATAAATTTCAGCTTCAAAGGCATCGCCTTAACGTTGCCAATACGAGGCGCATTCCTTTCAAGAGGCGTTCGAAAATTCTGCGTCTCTTCGTTAAGCAGTCACTGTCTCGAAACATCTGCGCCACTTCTCGCGCTTTGATTTGCTCTACGGAGACGTTACTTTGTGCCATCTCTTTCGACAGCATGTTCTCCTGTTACAAAGCCCAATTTTGTGCATTCTGAAAATTTACGCCAGATTTTGGCCAACATATCAGGAGAACATGAAGTGGAAATAGGTGTACTAAATTTCAGCTTCAAAGGCATCGCCTTAAAGTTGCCAATACGAGGCGGAGGCCTTTTAAGAGGCGTTCGAAAATTCTGCGTCTCTTCGTTAAGCAGTCACTGTCTCGAAACATCTGCGCCACTTCTTGCTCATTGATTTGCTCTCCGGAGACGTTACTTTGTGCCATCTCTTTCGACGGCATGTTCTCCTGTTACAAAGTGCAGTTTTGTGCATTCTGAAAATTTTCGCCAGATTTTGGCCAATATATCATGAGAACATGAAGTGGAAAGAGGTAAACTAAATTTCAGCTTCAAAGGCATCGCCTTAAAGTTGCCAAAAGAGGCGCAGGCCTTTCAAGAGGCGTTCGAAAATTCTGCGTCTCTTCGTTGAACAGTCACTGTCTCGAAACATCTGCGCCACTTCTCGCTCTTTGATTTGCTCTCCGGAGACGTTACTTTGTGCCATCTCTTTCGACGGCATGTTCTCCTGTTACAAAGCCAAAATTTGTGCATTCTCGAAATTTTCGCCTACTTTTGGCCAATATATCATGAGAACATGAAGTGGAAAGAGGTATACTAAATTTCAGCATCAAAGGCATCGCCTTAAAGTTGCTAATAAGAGGCGCGGGCCTTTCAAGAGGCGTTCGAAAATACTGCGTCTCTTCGTTAAACAGTCACTGTCTCGAAACATCTGCGCCACTCCTCGCTCAATGATTTGCTCTCCGGTGATGTTACTTTGTGCCATCTTTTTCGACGGCATGTTCTCCTGTTACAAAGCGCAGTTTTGTGCATTCTGAAAATTTTCGCCAGATTTTGGCCAATATATCATGAGAACATGAAGTGGAAAGAGGTAAACTAAATTTCAGCTTCAAAGGCATCGCCTTAAAGTTGCCAAAAGAGGCGCAGGCCTTTCAAGAGGCGTTCGAAAATTCTGCGTCTCTTCGTTGAACAGTCACTGTCTCGAAACATCTGCGCCACTTCTCGCTCTTTGATTTGCTCTCCGGAGACGTTACTTTGTGCCATCTCTTTCGACGGCATGTTCTCCTGTTACAAAGCCAAAATTTGTGCATTCTCGAAATTTTCGCCTACTTTTGGCCAATATATCATGAGAACATGAAGTGGAAAGAGGTATACTAAATTTCAGCATCAAAGGCATCGCCTTAAAGTTGCTAATAAGAGGCGCGGGCCTTTCAAGAGGCGTTCGAAAATACTGCGTCTCTTCGTTAAACAGTCACTGTCTCGAAACATCTGCGCCACTCCTCGCTCAATGATTTGCTCTCCGGTGATGTTACTTTGTGCCATCTTTTTCGACGGCATGTTCTCCTGTTACAAAGCGCAATTTTGTGCATTCTGAAAATATTCGCCAGATTTTGGCCAATATATGAGGAGAACATGAAGTGCAAAGAGGTACACTAAATTTCAGCTTCAAAGGCATCGCCTTAAAGTTGCAAATAAGAGGCGCAGGCCTTTCAAGAGGCGTTCGAAAATTCTGCGTCTCTTCGTTAAACAGTCACTGTCTCTAAACATCTGCGCCACTTCTCGCTCTTTGATTTGCTCTCCAGAGACGTAACTTTGTGCCATCTCTTTCGACGGCATGTTCTCCAGTTACAAAGTCCAATTTTGTGCATTCTGTAAATTTTCGCCAAATTTTGGCCAATGTATCAGGAGAATATGAAGTGGAAAGAGGTATAATAAATTTCAGCTTCAAAGGCATCGCCTTAACGTTGCCAATACGAGGCGCAGGCCAGTCAAGAGGCGTTCGAAAATTCTGCGTCTCTTCGTTAAGCAGTCATTGTCTCGAAACATCTGCGCCACTTCTCGCTCATTGATTTGCTCTCCGAGGACGTTACTTTGTGCCATCTCTTTCGACGGCATGTTCTCCTGTTACAAAGCGCAATTTTGTGCATTCTGAAAATATTCACCAGATTTTGGACAATACATCAGGAGAACATGAAGTGGAAAGAGGTATACTAAATTTCAGCTTCAAAGGCATCGCCTTAAAGTTGCCAATACGAGGCGGAGGCCTTTCAAGAGGCGTTCGAAAATTCTGCGTCTCTTCGTTAAGCAGTCACTGTCTCGAAACATCTGCGCCACTTCTCGCTCTTTGATTTGCTCTCCGGAGACGTTACTTTGTGCCATCTCTTTCGACGGCATGTTCTCCTGGTACAAAGCGCAATTTTGTGCATTCTGAAAATATTCGCCAGATTTTGCCAATATATGAGGAGAACATGAAGTGCAAAGAGGTACACTAAATTTCAGCTTCAAAGGCATCGCCTTAAAGTTGCAAATAAGAGGCGCAGGCCTTTCAAGAGGCGTTCGAAAATTCTGCGTCTCTTCGTTAAACAGTCACTGTCTCTAAACATCTGCGCCACTTCTCGCTCTTTGATTTGCTCTCCGGAGACGTAACTTTGTGCCATCTCTTTCGACGGCATGTTCTCCAGTTACAAAGCCCAATTTTGTGCATTCTGTAAATTTTCGCCAAATTTTGGCCAATGTATCAGGAGAATATGAAGTGGAAAGAGGTATAATAAATTTCAGCTTCAAAGGCATCGCCTTAACGTTGCCAATATGAGGCGCATTCCTTTCAAGAGGCGTTCGAAAATTCTGCGTCTCTTCGTTAAGCAGTCACTGTCTCGAAACATCTGCGCCACTTCTCGCTCTTTGATTTGATCTCCGAAGACGTTACTTCGTGCCATCTCTTTCGACGGCATGTTCTCCTGTTACAAAGCGCAATTTTGTGCATTCTGAAAATATTCACCAGATTTTGGCCAATACATCAGGAGAACATGAAGTGGAAAGAGGTATACTAAATTTCAGCTTCAAAGGCATCGCCTTAAGGCTGCAAATAAGAGGCGCAGGCCTTTCAAGAGGCGTTCGAATATTCTGCGTCTCTTCGTTGAACAGTCACTGTCTCGAAACATCTGCGCCATTTCTCGCTCTTTGATTTGCTCTCCGGAGACGTTACTTTGTGCCATCTCTTTCGACAGCGTGTTCTCCTGTTACAAAGCCCAATTTTGTGCATTCTGAAAATTTACGCCAGAATTTGGCCAACATATCAGGAGAACATGAAGTGGAAATAGGTGTACTAAATTTCAGCTTCAAAGGCATCGCCTTAAAGTTGCCAATACGAGGCGGAGGCCTTTTAAGAGGCGTTCGAAAATTCTGCGTCTCTTCGTTAAGCAGTCACTGTCTCGAAACATCTGCGCCACTTCTTGCTCATTGATTTGCTCTCCGGAGACGTTACTTTGTGCCATCTCTTTCGACGGCATGTTCTCCTGTTACAAAGCGCAGTTTTGTGCATTCTGAAAATTTTCGCCAGATTTTGGCCAATATATCATGAGAACATGAAGTGGAAAGAGGTAAACTAAATTTCAGCTTCAAAGGCATCGCCTTAAAGTTGCCAAAAGAGGCGCAGGCCTTTCAAGAGGCGTTCGAAAATTCTGCGTCTCTTCGTTGAACAGTCACTGTCTCGAAACATCTGCGCCACTTCTCGCTCTTTGATTTGCTCTCCGGAGACGTAACTTTGTGCCATCTCTTTCGACGGCATGTTCTCCAGTTACAAAGCCCAATTTTGTGCATTCTGTAAATTTTCGCCAAATTTTGGCCAATGTATCAGGAGAATATGAAGTGGAAAGAGGTATAATAAATTTCAGCTTCAAAGGCATCGCCTTAACGTTGCCAATACGAGGCGCATTCCTTTCAAGAGGCGTTCGAAAATTCTGCGTCTCTTCGTTAAGCAGTCACTGTCTCGAAACATCTGCGCCACTTATCGCTCTTTGATTTGCTCTCCGGAGACGTTACATTGTGCCATCTCTTTTGACGGCATGTTCTCCTGTCACAAAGTCCACTTTTGTGCATTCTCGAAATTTTCGCCTGATTTTGGCCAATATATCATGAGAACATGAAGTGGAAAGAGGTATACTAAATTTCAGCTTCAAAGGCATCGCCTTAAAGTTGCAAATAAGAGGCGCATTCCTTTCAAGAGGCGTTCGAAAATTCTGCGTCTCTTCGTTAAGCAGTCACTGTCTCGAAACATCTGCGCCACTTCTCGCGCTTTGATTTGCTCTACGGAGACGTTACTTTGTGCCATCTCTTTCGACAGCATGTTCTCCTGTTGCAAAGCCCAATTTGGTGCATTTTGTAAATTTTCGCCAGATTTTGGCCAATATATTAGGAGAACATGAAGTGGAAAGAGGTATACTAAATTTCAGCTTCAAAGGCATCGCCTTAAAGTTGCTAAGAAGAGGCGCATTCCTTTCAAGAGGCGTTCGAAAATTCTGCGTCTCTTCGTTAAGCAGTCACTGTCTCGAAACATCTGCGCCACTTCTCGCTCTTTGATTTGATCTCCGAAGACGTTACTTCGTGCCATCTCTTTCGACGGCATGTTCTCCTGTTACAAAGCGCAATTTTGTGCATTCTGAAAATATTCACCAGATTTTGGCCAATACATCAGGAGAACATGAAGTGGAAAGAGGTATACTAAATTTCAGCTTCAAAGACATCGCCTTAAAGCTGCCAATACGAGGCGGAGGCCTTTTAAGAGGCGTTCGAAAATTCTGCGTCTCTTCGTTAAGCAGTCACTGTCTCGAAACATCTGCGCCACTTCTTGCTCATTGATTTGCTCTCCGGAGACGTTACTTTGTGCCATCTCTTTCGACGGCATGTTCTCCTGTTACAAAGCGCAGTTTTGTGCATTCTGAAAATTTTCGCCAGATTTTGGCCAATATATCATGAGAACATGAAGTGGAAAGAGGTAAACTAAATTTCAGCTTCAAAGGCATCGCCTTAAAGTTGCCAAAAGAGGCGCAGGCCTTTCAAGAGGCGTTCGAAAATTCTGCGTCTCTTCGTTGAACAGTCACTGTCTCGAAACACCTGCGCCACTCCTCGCTCAATGATTTGCTCTCCGGTGATGTTACTTTGTGCCATCTTTTTCGACGGCATGTTCTCCTGTTACAAAGCGCAATTTTGTGCATTCTGAAAATATTCGCCAGATTTTGGCCAATATATGAGGAGAACATGAAGTGCAAAGAGGTACACTAAATTTCAGCTTCAAAGGCATCGCCTTAAAGTTGCAAATAAGAGGCGCAGGCCTTTCAAGAGGCGTTCGAAAATTCTGCGTCTCTTCGTTAAACAGTCACTGTCTCTAAACATCTGCGCCACTTCTCGCTCTTTGATTTGCTCTCCGGAGACGTAACTTTGTGCCATCTCTTTCGACGGCATGTTCTCCAGTTACAAAGCCCAATTTTGTGCATTCTGTAAATTTTCGCCAAATTTTGGCCAATGTATCAGGAGAATATGAAGTGGAAAGAGGTATAATAAATTTCAGCTTCAAAGGCATCGCCTTAACGTTGCCAATACGAGGCGCAGGCCAGTCAAGAGGCGTTCGAAAATTCTGCGTCTCTTCGTTAAGCAGTCATTGTCTCGAAACATCTGCGCCACTTCTCGCTCATTGATTTGCTCTCCGAAGACGTAACTTTGTGCCATCTCTTTCGACGGCATGTTCTCCAGTTACAAAGCGCAATTTTGTGCATTCTGAAAATATTCACCAGATTTTGGACAATACATCAGGAGAACATGAAGTGGAAAGAGGTATACTAAATTTCAGCTTCAAAGGCATCGCCTTAAAGTTGCAAATAAGAGGCGCAGGCCTTTCAAGAGGCGTTCGAATATTCTGCGTCTCTTCGTTGAACAGTCACTGTCTCGAAACATCTGCGCCACTTCTCGCTCTTTGAATTGCTCTCCGGAGACGTTACTTTGTGCCATCTCTTTCGACAGCGTGTTCTCCTGTTACAAAGCCCAATTTTGTGCATTCTGAAAATTTACGCCAGATTTTGGCCAATATATCAGGAGAACATGAAGTGGAAATAGGTGTACTAAATTTCAGCTTCAAAGGCATCGCCTTAAAGTTGCCAATACGAGGCGCAGGCCTTTCAAGAGGCGTTCGAAAATTCTGCGTCTCATCGTTAAGCAGTCACTGTCTCGAAACATCTGCGCCACTTCTCGCTCTTTGATTTGCTCTCCGGAGACGTTACTTTGTGCCATCTCTTTCGACAGCATGTTCTCCTGTTGCAAAGCCCAATTTTGTGCATTCTGTAAATTTTCGTCAGATTTTGGCCAATATAATAGGAGAACATGAAGTGGAAAGAGGTATACTAAATTTCAGCTTCAAAGGCATCGCCTTAAAGTTGCTAATAAGAGGCGCATTCCTTTCAAGAGGCGTTCGAAAATTCTGCACCTCTTCGTTAAGCAGTCACTGTCTCGAAACATCTGCGCCACTTATCGCTCTTTGATTTGCTCTCCGGAGACGTAACTTTGTGCCATCTCTTTCGACGGCATGTTCTCCAGTTACAAAGCCCAATTTTGTGCATTCTGTAAATTTTCGCCAAATTTTGGCCAATGTATCAGGAGAATATGAAGTGGAAAGAGGTATAATAAATTTCAGCTTCAAAGGCATCGCCTTAACGTTGCCAATACGAGGCGCAGGCCAGTCAAGAGGCGTTCGAAAATTCTGCGTCTCTTCGTTAAGCAGTCATTGTCTCGAAACATCTGCACCACTTCTCGCTCATTGATTTGCTCTCCGAAGACGTTACTTTGTGCCATCTCTTTCGACGGCATGTTCTCCTGTTACAAAGCGCAATTTTGTGCATTCTGAAAATATTCACCAGATTTTGGACAATACATCAGGAGAACATGAAGTGGAAAGAGGTATACTAAATTTCAGCTTCAAAGGCATCGCCTTAAAGTTGCCAATACGAGGCGGAGGCCTTTCAAGAGGCGTTCGAAAATTCTGCGTCTCTTCGTTAAGCAGTCACTGTCTCGAAACATCTGCGCCACTTCTCGCTCTTTGATTTGATCTCCGAAGACGTTACTTTGTGCCATCTCTTTCGACGGCATGTTCTCCTGTTACAAAGCCCAATTTTGTGCATTCTGAAAATATTCACCAGATTTTGGCCAATACATCAGGAGAACATGAAGTGGAAAGAGGTATACTATATTTCAGCTTCAAAGGCATCACCTTAAAGCTGCAAATAAGAGGCGCAGGCCTTTCAAGAGGCGTTCGAATATTCTGCGTCTCTTCGTTGAACAGTCACTGTCTCGAAACATCTGCGCCACTTCTCGCTCTTTGATTTGCTCTCCGGAGACGTTACTTTGTGCCATCTCTTTCGTCAGCGTGTTCTCCTGTTACAAAGCCCAATTTTGTGCATTCTGAAAATTTACGCCAGATTTTGGCCAATATATCATGAGAACATGAAGTGGAAAGAGGTATACTAAATTTCAGCTTCAAAGGCATCGCCTTAAAGTTGCAAATAAGAGGCGCATTCCTTTCAAGAGGCGTTCGAAAATTCTGCGTCTCTTCGTTAAGCAGTCACTGTCTCGAAACATCTGCGCCACTTCTCGCTCTTTGATTTGCTCTCCGGAGACGTTACTTTGTGCCATCTCTTTCGACAGCATGTTCTCCTGTTGCAAAGCCCAATTTTGTGCATTCTGTAAATTTTCGCCAGATTTTGGCCAATATAATAGGAGAACATGAAGTGGAAAGAGGTATACTAAATTTCAGCTTCAAAGGCATCGCCTTAAAGTTGCTAATAAGAGGCGCATTCCTTTCAAGAGGCGTTCGAAAATTCTGCGCCTCTTCGTTAAGCAGTCACTGTCTCGAAACATCTGCGCCACTTATCGCTCTTTGATTTGCTCTCCGGAGACGTAACTTTGTGCCATCTCTTTCGACGGCATGTTCTCCAGTTACAAAGCCCAATTTTGTGCATTCTGTAAATTTTCGCCAAATTTTGGCCAATGTATCAGGAGAATATGAAGTGGAAAGAGGTATAATAAATTTCAGCTTCAAAGGCATCGCCTTAACGTTGCCAATACGAGGCGCAGGCCAGTCAAGAGGCGTTCGAAAATTCTGCGTCTCTTCGTTAAGCAGTCATTGTCTCGAAACATCTGCGCCACTTCTCGCTCATTGATTTGCTCTCCGAAGACGTTACTTTGTGCCATCTCTTTCGACGGCATGTTCTCCTGTTACAAAGCGCAATTTTGTGCATTCTGAAAATATTCACCAGATTTTGGACAATACATCAGGAGAACATGAAGTGGAAAGAGGTATACTAAATTTCAGCTTCAAAGGCATCGCCTTAAAGTTGCCAATACGAGGCGGAGGCCTTTCAAGAGGCGTTCGAAAATTCTGCGTCTCTTCGTTAAGCAGTCACTGTCTCGAAACATCTGCGCCACTTCTCGCTCTTTGATTTGCTCTCCGAAGACGTTACTTTGTGCCATCTCTTTCGACGGCATGTTCTCCTGTTACAAAGCGCAATTTTGTGCATTCTGAAAATATTCACCATATTTTGGCCAATACATCAGGAGAACATGAAGTGGAAAGAGGTATACTAAATTTCAGCTTCAAAGGCATCGCCTTAAAGCTGCAAATAAGAGGCGCAGGCCTTTCAAGAGGCGTTCGAATATTCTGCGTCTCTTCGTTGAACAGTCACTGTCTCGAAACATCTGCGCCACTTCTCGCTCTTTGATTTGCTCTCCGGAGACGTTACTTTGTGCCATCTCTTTCGACAGCGTGTTCTCCTGTTACAAAGCCCAATTTTGTGCATTCTGAAAATTTACGCCAGATTTTGGCCAACATATCAGGAGAACATGAAGTGGAAATAGGTGTACTAAATTTCAGCTTCAAAGGCATCGCCTTAAAGTTGCCAATACGAGGCGGAGGCCTTTTAAGAGGCGTTCGAAAATTCTGCGTCTCTTCGTTAAGCAGTCACTGTCTCGAAACATCTGCGCCACTTCTTGCTCATTGATTTGCTCTCCGGAGACGTTACTTTGTGCCATCTCTTTCGACGGCATGTTCTCCTGTTACAAAGCGCAATTTTGTGCATTCTGAAAATATTCGCCAGATTTTGGCCAATATATGAGGAGAACATGAAGTGCAAAGAGGTACACTAAATTTCAGCTTCAAAGGCATCGCCTTAAAGTTGCAAATAAGAGGCGCAGGCCTTTCAAGAGGCGTTCGAAAATTCTGCGTCTCTTCGTTAAACAGTCACTGTCTCTAAACATCTGCGCCACTTCTCGCTCTTTGATTTGCTCTCCGGAGACGTAACTTTGTGCCATCTCTTTCGACGGCATGTTCTCCAGTTACAAAGCCCAATTTTGTGCATTCTGTAAATTTTCGCCAAATTTTGGCCAATGTATCAGGAGAATATGAAGTGGAAAGAGGTATAATAAATTTCAGCTTCAAAGGCATCGCCATAACGTTGCCAATACGAGGCGCATTCCTTTCAAGAGGCGTTCGAAAATTCTGCGTCTCTTCGTTAAGCAGTCACTGTCTCGAAACATCTGCGCCACTTCTCGCGCTTTGATTTGCTCTACGGAGACGTTACTTTGTGCCATCTCTTTCGACAGCATGTTCTCCTGTTGCAAAGCCCAATTTGGTGCATTTTGTAAATTTTCGCCAGATTTTGGCCAATATATTAGGAGAACATGAAGTGGAAAGAGGTATACTAAATTTCAGCTTCAAAGGCATCGCCTTAAAGTTGCTAATAAGAGGCGCATTCCTTTCAAGAGGCGTTCGAAAATTCTGCGTCTCTTCGTTAAGCAGTCACTGTCTCGAAACATCTGCGCCACTTCTCGCTCTTTGATTTGCTCTCCGGAGACGTTACTTTGTGCCATCTCTTTCGACGGCATGTTCTCCTGTTACAAAGCGCAGTTTTGTGCATTCTGAAAATTTTCGCCAGATTTTGGCCAATATATCATGAGAACATGAAGTGGAAAGAGGTAAACTAAATTTCAGCTTCAAAGGCATCGCCTTAAAGTTGCCAAAAGAGGCGCAGGCCTTTCAAGAGGCGTTCGAATATTCTGCGTCTCTTCGTTGAACAGTCACTGTCTCGAAACATCTGCGCCATTTCTCGCTCTTTGATTTGCTCTCCGGAGACGTTACTTTGTGCCATCTCTTTCGACAGCGTGTTCTCCTGTTACAAAGCCCAATTTTGTGCATTCTGAAAATTTACGCCAGAATTTGGCCAACATATCAGGAGAACATGAAGTGGAAATAGGTGTACTAAATTTCAGCTTCAAAGGCATCGCCTTAAAGTTGCCAATACGAGGCGGAGGCCTTTTAAGAGGCGTTCGAAAATTCTGCGTCTCTTCGTTAAGCAGTCACTGTCTCGAAACATCTGCGCCACTTCATGCTCATTGATTTGCTCTCCGGAGACGTTACTTTGTGCCATCTCTTTCGACGGCATGTTCTCCTGTTACAAAGCGCAATTTTGTGCATTCTGAAAATATTCGCCAGATTTTGGCCAATATATGAGGAGAACATGAAGTGCAAAGAGGTACACTAAATTTCAGCTTCAAAGGCATCGCCTTAAAGTTGCAAATAAGAGGCGCAGGCCTTTCAAGAGGCGTTCGAAAATTCTGCGTCTCTTCGTTAAGCAGTCACTGTCTCGAAACATCTGCGCCACTTCTCGCACTTTGATTTGATCTCCGAAGACGTTACTTCGTGCCATCTCTTTCGACGGCATGTTCTCCTGTTACAAAGCGCAATTTTGTGCATTCTGAAAATATTCACCAGATTTTGGCCAATACATCAGGAGAACATGAAGTGGAAAGAGGTATACTAAATTTCAGCTTCAAAGGCATCGCCTTAAAGCTGCAAAGAAGAGGCGCAGGCCTTTCAAGAGGCGTTCGAATATTCTGCGTCTCTTCGTTGAACAGTCACTGTCTCGAAACATCTGCGCCACTTCTCGCTCTTTGATTTGCTCTCCCGAGACGTTACATTGTGCCATCTCTTTCGACAGCGTGTTCTCCTGTTACAAAGCCCAATTTTGTGCATTCTGAAAATTTACGCCAGATTTTGGCCAACATATCAGGAGAACATGAAGTGGAAATAGGTGTACTAAATTTCAGCTTCAAAGGCATCGCCTTAAAGTTGCCAATACGAGGCGGAGGCCTTTCAAGAGGCGTTCGAATATTCTGCGTCTCTTCGTTGAACAGTCACTGTCTCGAAACATCTGCGCCATTTCTCGCTCTTTGATTTGCTCTCCGGAGACGTTACTTTGTGCCATCTCTTTCGACAGCGTGTTCTCCTGTTACAAAGCCCAATTTTGTGCATTCTGAAAATTTACGCCAGAATTTGGCCAACATATCAGGAGAACATGAAGTGGAAATAGGTGTACTAAATTTCAGCTTCAAAGGCATCGCCTTAAAGTTGCCAATACGAGGCGGAGGCCTTTTAAGAGGCGTTCGAAAATTCTGCGTCTCTTCGTTAAGCAGTCACTGTCTCGAAACATCTGCGCCACTTCTTGCTCATTGATTTGCTCTCCGGAGACGTTACTTTGTGCCATCTCTTTCGACGGCATGTTCTCCTGTTACAAAGCGCAATTTTGTGCATTCTGAAAATATTCGCCAGATTTTGGCCAATATATGAGGAGAACATGAAGTGCAAAGAGGTACACTAAATTTCAGCTTCAAAGGCATCGCCTTAAAGTTGCAAATAAGAGGCGCAGGCCTTTCAAGAGGCGTTCGAAAATTCTGCGTCTCTTCGTTAAACAGTCACTGTCTCTAAACATCTGCGCCACTTCTCGCTCTTTGATTTGCTCTCCGGAGACGTAACTTTGTGCCATCTCTTTCGACGGCATGTTCTCCAGTTACAAAGCCCAATTTTGTGCATTCTGTAAATTTTCGCCAAATTTTGGCCAATGTATCAGGAGAATATGAAGTGGAAAGAGGTATAATAAATTTCAGCTTCAAAGGCATCGCCTTAACGTTGCTAATAAGAGGCGCATTCCTTTCAAGAGGCGTTCGAAAATTCTGCGTCTCTTCGTTAAGCAGTCACTGTCTCGAAACATCTGCGCCACTTCTCGCACTTTGATTTGATCTCCGAAGACGTTACTTCGTGCCATCTCTTTCGACGGCATGTTCTCCTGTTACAAAGCGCAATTTTGTGCATTCTGAAAATATTCACCAGATTTTGGCCAATACATCAGGAGAACATGAAGTGGAAAGAGGTATACTAAATTTCAGCTTCAAAGGCATCGCCTTAAAGCTGCAAAGAAGAGGCGCAGGCCTTTCAAGAGGCGTTCGAATATTCTGCGTCTCTTCGTTGAACAGTCACTGTCTCGAAACATCTGCGCCACTTCTCGCTCTTTGATTTGCTCTCCGGAGACGTTACTTTGTGCCATCTCTTTCGACAGCGTGTTCTCCTGTTACAAAGCCCAATTTTGTGCATTCTGAAAATTTACGCCAGATTTTGGCCAACATATCAGGAGAACATGAAGTGGAAATAGGTGTACTAAATTTCAGCTTCAAAGGCATCGCCTTAAAGTTGCCAATACGAGGCGGAGGCCTTTTAAGAGGCGTTCGAAAATTCTGCGTCTCTTCGTTAAGCAGTCACTGTCTCGAAACATCTGCGCCACTTCTTGCTCATTGATTTGCTCTCCGGAGACGTTACTTTGTGCCATCTCTTTCGACGGCATGTTCTCCTGTTACAAAGCGCAGTTTTGTGCATTCTGAAAATTTTCGCCAGATTTTGGCCAATATATCATGAGAACATGAAGTGGAAAGAGGTAAACTAAATTTCAGCTTCAAAGGCATCGCCGTAAAGTTGCCAAAAGAGTCGCAGGCCTTTCAAGAGGCGTTCGAAAATTCTGCGTCTCTTCGTTGAACAGTCACTGTCTCGAAACATCTGCGCCACTTCTCGCTCTTTGATTTGCTCTCCGGAGACGTTACTTTGTGCCATCTCTTTCGACGGCATGTTCTCCTGTTACAAAGCCAAAATTTGTGCATTCTCGAAATTTTCGCCTACTTTTGGCCAATATATCATGAGAACATGAAGTGGAAAGAGGTATACTAAATTTCAGCATCAAAGGCATCGCCTTAAAGTTGCTAATAAGAGGCGCGGGCCTTTCAAGAGGCGTTCGAAAATACTGCGTCTCTTCGTTAAGCAGTCATTGTCTCGAAACATCTGCGCCACTTCTCGCTCATTGATTTGCTCTCCGAAGACGTTACTTTGTGCCATCTCTTTCGACGGCATGTTCTCCTGTTACAAAGCGCAATTTTGTGCATTCTGAAAATATTCACCAGATTTTGGACAATACATCAGGAGAACATGAAGTGGAAAGAGGTATACTAAATTTCAGCTTCAAAGGCATCGCCTTAAAGTTGCCAATACGAGGCGGAGGCCTTTCAAGAGGCGTTCGAAAATTCTGCGTCTCTTCGTTAAGCAGTCATTGTCTCGAAACATCTGCGCCACTTCTCGCTCATTGATTTGCTCTCCGAAGACGTTACTTTGTGCCATCTCTTTCGACGGCATGTTCTCCTGTTACAAAGCGCAATTTTGTGCATTCTGAAAATATTCACCAGATTTTGGACAATACATCAGGAGAACATGAAGTGGAAAGAGGTATAATAAATTTCAGCTTCAAAGGCATCGCCTTAACGTTGCCAATACGAGGCGCATTCCTTTCAAGAGGCGTTCGAAAATTCTGCGTCTCTTCGTTAAGCAGTCACTGTCTCGAAACATCTGCGCCACTTCTCGCTCTTTGATTTGATCTCCGAAGACGTTACTTCGTGCCGTCTCTTTCGACGGCATGTTCTCCTGTTACAAAGCGCAATTTTGTGCATTCTGAAAATATTCACCAGATTTTGGCCAATACATCAGGAGATCATGAAGTGGAAAGAGGTATACTATATTTCAGCTTCAAAGGCATCGCCTTAAGGCTGCAAATAAGAGGCGCAGGCCTTTCAAGAGGCGTTCGAATATTCTGCGTCTCTTCGTTGAACAGTCACTGTCTCGAAACATCTGCGCCATTTCTCGCTCTTTGATTTGCTCTCCGGAGACGTTACTTTGTGCCATCTCTTTCGACAGCGTGTTCTCCTGTTACAAAGCCCAATTTTGTGCATTCTGAAAATTTACGCCAGAATTTGGCCAACATATCAGGAGAACATGAAGTGGAAATAGGTGTACTAAATTTCAGCTTCAAAGGCATCGCCTTAAAGTTGCCAATACGAGGCGGAGGCCTTTTAAGAGGCGTTCGAAAATTCTGCGTCTCTTCGTTAAGCAGTCACTGTCTCGAAACATCTGCGCCACTTCTTGCTCATTGATTTGCTCTCCGGAGACGTTACTTTGTGCCATCTCTTTCGACGGCATGTTCTCCTGTTACAAAGCGCAGTTTTGTGCATTCTGAAAATTTTCGCCAGATTTTGGCCAATATATCATGAGAACATGAAGTGGAAAGAGGTAAACTAAATTTCAGCTTCAAAGGCACCGCCTTAAAGTTGCCAAAAGAGGCGCAGGCCTTTCAAGAGGCGTTCGAAAATTCTGCGTCTCTTCGTTGAACAGTCACTGTCTCGAAACATCTGCGCCACTTCTCGCTCTTTGATTTGCTCTCCGGAGACGTAACTTTGTGCCATCTCTTTCGACGGCATGTTCTCCAGTTACAAAGCGCAATTTTGTGCATTCTGAAAATATTCACCATATTTTGGCCAATACATCAGGAGAACATGAAGTGGAAAGAGGTATACTAAATTTCAGCTTCAAAGGCATCGCCTTAAAGCTGCAAATAAGAGGCGCAGGCCTTTCAAGAGGCGTTCGAATATTCTGCGTCTCTTCGTTGAACAGTCACTGTCTCGAAACATCTGCGCCACTTCTCGCTCTTTGATTTGCTCTCCGGAGACGTTACTTTGTGCCATCTCTTTCGACAGCGTGTTCTCCTGTTACAAAGCCCAATTTTGTGCATTCTGAAAATTTACGCCAGATTTTGGCCAACATATCAGGAGAACATGAAGTGGAAATAGGTGTACTAAATTTCAGCTTCAAAGGCATCGCCTTAAAGTTGCCAATACGAGGCGGAGGCCTTTTAAGAGGCGTTCGAAAATTCTGCGTCTCTTCGTTAAGCAGTCACTGTCTCGAAACATCTGCGCCACTTCTTGCTCATTGATTTGCTCTCCGGAGACGTTACTTTGTGCCATCTCTTTCGACGGCATGTTCTCCTGTTACAAAGCGCAATTTTGTGCATTCTGAAAATATTCGCCAGATTTTGGCCAATATATGAGGAGAACATGAAGTGCAAAGAGGTACACTAAATTTCAGCTTCAAAGGCATCGCCTTAAAGTTGCAAATAAGAGGCGCAGGCCTTTCAAGAGGCGTTCGAAAATTCTGCGTCTCTTCGTTAAACAGTCACTGTCTCTAAACATCTGCGCCACTTCTCGCTCTTTGATTTGCTCTCCGGAGACGTAACTTTGTGCCATCTCTTTCGACGGCATGTTCTCCAGTTACAAAGCCCAATTTTGTGCATTCTGTAAATTTTCGCCAAATTTTGGCCAATGTATCAGGAGAATATGAAGTGGAAAGAGGTATAATAAATTTCAGCTTCAAAGGCATCGCCATAACGTTGCCAATACGAGGCGCATTCCTTTCAAGAGGCGTTCGAAAATTCTGCGTCTCTTCGTTAAGCAGTCACTGTCTCGAAACATCTGCGCCACTTCTCGCGCTTTGATTTGCTCTACGGAGACGTTACTTTGTGCCATCTCTTTCGACAGCATGTTCTCCTGTTGCAAAGCCCAATTTGGTGCATTTTGTAAATTTTCGCCAGATTTTGGCCAATATATTAGGAGAACATGAAGTGGAAAGAGGTATACTAAATTTCAGCTTCAAAGGCATCGCCTTAAAGTTGCTAATAAGAGGCGCATTCCTTTCAAGAGGCGTTCGAAAATTCTGCGTCTCTTCGTTAAGCAGTCACTGTCTCGAAACATCTGCGCCACTTCTCGCTCTTTGATTTGCTCTCCGGAGACGTTACTTTGTGCCATCTCTTTCGACGGCATGTTCTCCTGTTACAAAGCGCAGTTTTGTGCATTCTGAAAATTTTCGCCAGATTTTGGCCAATATATCATGAGAACATGAAGTGGAAAGAGGTAAACTAAATTTCAGCTTCAAAGGCATCGCCTTAAAGTTGCCAAAAGAGGCGCAGGCCTTTCAAGAGGCGTTCGAATATTCTGCGTCTCTTCGTTGAACAGTCACTGTCTCGAAACATCTGCGCCATTTCTCGCTCTTTGATTTGCTCTCCGGAGACGTTACTTTGTGCCATCTCTTTCGACAGCGTGTTCTCCTGTTACAAAGCCCAATTTTGTGCATTCTGAAAATTTACGCCAGAATTTGGCCAACATATCAGGAGAACATGAAGTGGAAATAGGTGTACTAAATTTCAGCTTCAAAGGCATCGCCTTAAAGTTGCCAATACGAGGCGGAGGCCTTTTAAGAGGCGTTCGAAAATTCTGCGTCTCTTCGTTAAGCAGTCACTGTCTCGAAACATCTGCGCCACTTCATGCTCATTGATTTGCTCTCCGGAGACGTTACTTTGTGCCATCTCTTTCGACGGCATGTTCTCCTGTTACAAAGCGCAATTTTGTGCATTCTGAAAATATTCGCCAGATTTTGGCCAATATATGAGGAGAACATGAAGTGCAAAGAGGTACACTAAATTTCAGCTTCAAAGGCATCGCCTTAAAGTTGCAAATAAGAGGCGCAGGCCTTTCAAGAGGCGTTCGAAAATTCTGCGTCTCTTCGTTAAACAGTCACTGTCTCTAAACATCTGCGCCACTTCTCGCTCTTTGATTTGCTCTCCGGAGACGTAACTTTGTGCCATCTCTTTCGACGGCATGTTCTCCAGTTACAAAGCCCAATTTTGTGCATTCTGTAAATTTTCGCCAAATTTTGGCCAATGTATCAGGAGAATATGAAGTGGAAAGAGGTATAATAAATTTCAGCTTCAAAGGCATCGCCTTAACGTTGCTAATAAGAGGCGCATTCCTTTCAAGAGGCGTTCGAAAATTCTGCGTCTCTTCGTTAAGCAGTCACTGTCTCGAAACATCTGCGCCACTTCTCGCACTTTGATTTGATCTCCGAAGACGTTACTTCGTGCCATCTCTTTCGACGGCATGTTCTCCTGTTACAAAGCGCAATTTTGTGCATTCTGAAAATATTCACCAGATTTTGGCCAATACATCAGGAGAACATGAAGTGGAAAGAGGTATACTAAATTTCAGCTTCAAAGGCATCGCCTTAAAGCTGCAAAGAAGAGGCGCAGGCCTTTCAAGAGGCGTTCGAATATTCTGCGTCTCTTCGTTGAACAGTCACTGTCTCGAAACATCTGCGCCACTTCTCGCTCTTTGATTTGCTCTCCCGAGACGTTACTTTGTGCCATCTCTTTCGACAGCGTGTTCTCCTGTTACAAAGCCCAATTTTGTGCATTCTGAAAATTTACGCCAGATTTTGGCCAACATATCAGGAGAACATGAAGTGGAAATAGGTGTACTAAATTTCAGCTTCAAAGGCATCGCCTTAAAGTTGCCAATACGAGGCGGAGGCCTTTCAAGAGGCGTTCGAATATTCTGCGTCTCTTCGTTGAACAGTCACTGTCTCGAAACATCTGCGCCATTTCTCGCTCTTTGATTTGCTCTCCGGAGACGTTACTTTGTGCCATCTCTTTCGACAGCGTGTTCTCCTGTTACAAAGCCCAATTTTGTGCATTCTGAAAATTTACGCCAGAATTTGGCCAACATATCAGGAGAACATGAAGTGGAAATAGGTGTACTAAATTTCAGCTTCAAAGGCATCGCCTTAAAGTTGCCAATACGAGGCGGAGGCCTTTTAAGAGGCGTTCGAAAATTCTGCGTCTCTTCGTTAAGCAGTCACTGTCTCGAAACATCTGCGCCACTTCTTGCTCATTGATTTGCTCTCCGGAGACGTTACTTTGTGCCATCTCTTTCGACGGCATGTTCTCCTGTTACAAAGCGGCAATTTTGTGCATTCTGAAAATATTCGCCAGATTTTGGCCAATATATGAGGAGAACATGAAGTGCAAAGAGGTACACTAAATTTCAGCTTCAAAGGCATCGCCTTAAAGTTGCAAATAAGAGGCGCAGGCCTTTCAAGAGGCGTTCGAAAATCTGCGTCTCTTCGTTAAACAGTCACTGTCTCTAAACATCTGCGCCACTTCTCGCTCTTTGATTTGCTCTCCGGAGACGTAACTTTGTGCCATCTCTTTCGACGGCATGTTCTCCAGTTACAAAGCCCAATTTTGTGCATTCTGTAAATTTTCGCCAAATTTTGGCCAATGTATCAGGAGAATATGAAGTGGAAAGAGGTATAATAAATTTCAGCCTTCAAAGGCATCGCCTTAACGTTGCTAATAAGAGGCGCATTCCTTTCAAGAGGCGTTCGAAAATTCTGCGTCTCTTCGTTAAGCAGTCACTGTCTCGAAACATCTGCGCCACTTCTCGCACTTTGATTTGATCTCCGAAGACGTACTTCGTGCCATCTCTTTCGACGGCATGTTCTCCTGTTACAAAGCGCAATTTTGTGCATTCTGAAAATATTCACCAGATTTTGGCCAATACATCAGGAGAACATGAAGTGGAAAGAGGTATACTAAATTTCAGCTTCAAAGGCATCGCCTTAAAGCTGCAAAGAAGAGGCGCAGGCCTTTCAAGAGGCGTTCGAATATTCTGCGTCTCTTCGTTGAACAGTCACTGTCTCGAAACATCTGCGCCACTTCTCGCTCTTTTGATTTGCTCTCCGGAGACGTTACTTTGTGCCATCTCTTTCGACAGCGTGTTCTCCTGTTACAAAGCCCAATTTTGTGCATTCTGAAAATTTACGCCAGATTTTGGCCAACATATCAGGAGAACATGAAGTGGAAATAGGTGTACTAAATTTCAGCTTCAAAGGCATCGCCTTAAAGTTGCCAATACGAGGCGGAGGCCTTTTAAGAGGCGTTCGAAAATTCTGCGTCTCTTCGTTAAGCAGTCACTGTCTCGACGAAACATCTGCGCCACTTCTTGCTCATTGATTTGCTCTCCGGAGACGTTACTTTGTGCCATCTCTTTCGACGGCATGTTCTCCTGTTACAAAGCGCAGTTTTGTGCATTCTGAAAATTTTCGCCAGATTTTGGCCAATATATCATGAGAACATGAAGTGGAAAGAGGTAAACTAAATTTCAGCTTCAAAGGCATCGCCTTAAAGTTGCCAAAAGAGGCGCAGGCCTTTCAAGAGGCGTTCGAAAATTCTGCGTCTCTTCGTTGAACAGTCACTGTCTCGAAACATCTGCGCCACTTCTCGCTCTTTGATTTGCTCCCCGGAGACGTTACTTTGTGCCATCTCTTTCGACGGCATGTTCTCCTGTTACAAAGCCAAAATTTGTGCATTCTCGAAATTTTCGCCTACTTTTGGCCAATATATCATGAGAACATGAAGTGGAAATAGGTGTACTAAATTTCAGCTTCAAAGGCATCGCCTTAAAGTTGCCAATACGAGGCGGAGGCCTTTTAAGAGGCGTTCGAAAATTCTGCGTCTCTTCGTTAAGCAGTCACTGTCTCGAAACATCTGCGCCACTTCTTGCTCATTGATTTGCTCTCCGGAGACGTTACTTTGTGCCATCTCTTTCGACGGCATGTTCTCCTGTTACAAAGCCCAATTTTGTGCATTCTGAAAATTTACGCCAGATTTTGGCCAACATATCAGGAGAACATGAAGTGGAAATAGGTGTACTAAATTTCAGCTTCAAAGGCATCGCCTTAAAGTTGCCAATACGAGGCGGAGGCCTTTTAAGAGGCGTTCGAAAATTCTGCGTCTCTTCGTTAAGCAGTCACTGTCTCGAAACATCTGCGCCACTTCTTGCTCATTGATTTGCTCTCCGGAGACGTTACTTTGTGCCATCTCTTTCGACGGCATGTTCTCCTGTTACAAAGCGCAATTTTGTGCATTCTGAAAATATTCACCAGATTTTGGACAATACATCAGGAGAACATGAAGTGGAAAGAGGTATACTAAATTTCAGCTTCAAAGGCATCGCCTTAAAGTTGCCAATACGAGGCGGAGGCCTTTCAAGAGGCGTTCGAAAATTCTGCGTCTCTTCGTTAAGCAGTCATTGTCTCGAAACATCTGCGCCACTTCTCGCTCATTGATTTGCTCTCCGAAGACGTTACTTTGTGCCATCTCTTTCGACGGCATGTTCTCCTGTTACAAAGCGCAATTTTGTGCATTCTGAAAATATTCACCAGATTTTGGACAATACATCAGGAGAACATGAAGTGGAAAGAGGTATAATAAATTTCAGCTTCAAAGGCATCGCCTTAACGTTGCCAATACGAGGCGCATTCCTTTCAAGAGGCGTTCGAAAATTCTGCGTCTCTTCGTTAAGCAGTCACTGTCTCGAAACATCTGCGCCACTTCTCGCTCTTTGATTTGATCTCCGAAGACGTTACTTCGTGCCGTCTCTTTCGACGGCATGTTCTCCTGTTACAAAGCGCAATTTTGTGCATTCTGAAAATATTCACCAGATTTTGGCCAATACATCAGGAGATCATGAAGTGGAAAGAGGTATACTATATTTCAGCTTCAAAGGCATCGCCTTAAGGCTGCAAATAAGAGGCGCAGGCCTTTCAAGAGGCGTTCGAATATTCTGCGTCTCTTCGTTGAACAGTCACTGTCTCGAAACATCTGCGCCATTTCTCGCTCTTTGATTTGCTCTCCGGAGACGTTACTTTGTGCCATCTCTTTCGACAGCGTGTTCTCCTGTTACAAAGCCCAATTTTGTGCATTCTGAAAATTTACGCCAGAATTTGGCCAACATATCAGGAGAACATGAAGTGGAAATAGGTGTACTAAATTTCAGCTTCAAAGGCATCGCCTTAAAGTTGCCAATACGAGGCGGAGGCCTTTTAAGAGGCGTTCGAAAATTCTGCGTCTCTTCGTTAAGCAGTCACTGTCTCGAAACATCTGCGCCACTTCTTGCTCATTGATTTGCTCTCCGGAGACGTTACTTTGTGCCATCTCTTTCGACGGCATGTTCTCCTGTTACAAAGCGCAGTTTTGTGCATTCTGAAAATTTTCGCCAGATTTTGGCCAATATATCATGAGAACATGAAGTGGAAAGAGGTAAACTAAATTTCAGCTTCAAAGGCACCGCCTTAAAGTTGCCAAAAGAGGCGCAGGCCTTTCAAGAGGCGTTCGAAAATTCTGCGTCTCTTCGTTGAACAGTCACTGTCTCGAAACATCTGCGCCACTTCTCGCTCTTTGATTTGCTCTCCGGAGACGTAACTTTGTGCCATCTCTTTCGACGGCATGTTCTCCAGTTACAAAGCCCAATTTTGTGCATTCTGTAAATTGTCGCCAAATTTTGGCCAATGTATCAGGAGAATATGAAGTGGAAAGAGGTATAATAAATTTCAGCTTCAAAGGCATCGCCTTAACGTTGCCAATGCGAGGCGCAGGCCAGTCAAGAGGCGTTCGAAAATTCTGCGTCTCTTCGTTAAGCAGTCATTGTCTCGAAACATCTGCGCCACTTCTCGCTCATTGATTTGCTCTCCGAAGACGTTACTTTGTGCCATCTCTTTCGACGGCATGTTCTCCTGTTACAAAGCGCAATTTTGTGCATTCTGAAAATATTCACCAGATTTTGGACAATACATCAGGAGAACATGAAGTGGAAAGAGGTATACTAAATTTCAGCTTCAAAGGCATCGCCTTAAAGTTGCCAATACGAGGCGGAGGCCTTTCAAGAGGCGTTCGAAAATTCTGCGTCTCTTCGTTAAGCAGTCACTGTCTCGAAACATCTGCGCCACTTCTCGCTCTTTGATTTGATCTCCGAAGACGTTACTTTGTGCCATCTCTTTCGACGGCATGTTCTCCTGTTACAAAGCCCAATTTTGTGCATTCTGAAAATATTCACCAGATTTTGGCCAATACATCAGGAGAACATGAATTGGAAAGAGGTATACTAAATTTCAGCTTCAAAGGCACCACCTTAAAGCTGCAAATAAGAGGCGCAGGCCTTTCAAGAGGCGTTCGAATATTCTGCGTTTCTTCGTTGAACAGTCACTGTCTCGAAACATCTGCGCCACTTCTCGCTCTTTGATTTGCTCTCCGGAGACGTTACTTTGTGCCATCTCTTTCGACAGCGTGTTCTCCTGTTACAAAGCCCAATTTTGTGCATTCTGAAAATTTACGCCAGATTTTGGCCAATATATCAGGAGAACATGAAGTGGAAATAGGTGTACTAAATTTCAGCTTCAACGGCATCGCCTTAAAGTTGCCAATACGAGGCGGAGGCCTTTCAAGAGGCGTTCGAAAATTCTGCGTCTCTTCGTTAAGCAGTCACTGTCTCGAAACATCTGCGCCACTTTTCGCTCTTTGATTTGATCTCCGAAGACGTTACTTTGTGCCATCTCTTTCGACGGCATGTTCTCCTGTTACAAAGCGCAATTTTGTGCATTCTGAAAATATTCACCAGATTTTGGCCAATACATCAGGAGAACATGAAGTGGAAAGAGGTATACTAAATTTCAGCTTCAAAGGCATCGCCTTAAAGCTGCAAATAAGAGGCGCAGGCCTTTCAAGAGGCGTTCGAATATTCTGCGTCTCTTCGTTGAACAGTCATTGTCTCGAAACATCTGCGCCACTTCTCGCTCATTGATTTGCTCTCCGAAGACGTTACTTTGTGCCATCTCTTTCGACGGCATGTTCTCCTGTTACAAAGCGCAATTTTGTGCATTCTGAAAATATTCACCAGATTTTGGACAATACATCAGGAGAACATGAAGTGGAAAGAGGTATACTAAATTTCAGCTTCAAAGGCATCGCCTTAAAGTTGCCAATACGAGGCGGAGGCCTTTCAAGAGGCGTTCGAAAATTCTGCGTCTCTTCGTTAAGCAGTCACTGTCTCGAAACATCTGCGCCACTTCTCGCTCTTTGATTTGATCTCCGAAGACGTTACTTTGTGCCATCTCTTTCGACGGCATGTTCTCCTGTTACAAAGCCCAATTTTGTGCATTCTGAAAATATTCACCAGATTTTGGCCAATACATCAGGAGAACATGAAGTGGAAAGAGGTATACTAAATTTCAGCTTCAAAGGCACCACCTTAAAGCTGCAAATAAGAGGCGCAGGCCTTTCAAGAGGCGTTCGAATATTCTGCGTCTCTTCGTTGAACAGTCACTGTCTCGAAACATCTGCGCCACTTCTCGCTCTTTGATTTGCTCTCCGGAGACGTTACTTTGTGCCATCTCTTTCGACAGCGTGGTCTCCTGTTACAAAGCCCAATTTTGTGCATTCTGAAAATTTACGCCAGATTTTGGCCAATATATCAGGAGAACATGAAGTGGAAATAGGTGTACTAAATTTCAGCTTCAAAGGCATCGCCTTAAAGTTGCCAATACGAGGCGGAGGCCTTTCAAGAGGCGTTCGAAAATTCTGCGTCTCTTCGTTAAGCAGTCACTGTCTCGAAACATCTGCGCCACTTCTCGCTCTTTGATTTGCTCTCCGAAGACGTTACTTTGTGCCATCTCTTTCGACGGCATGTTCTCCTGTTACAAAGCGCAATTTTGTGCATTCTGAAAATATTCACCAGATTTTGGACAATACATCAGGAGAACATGAAGTGGAAAGAGGTATACTTAATTTCAGCTTCAAAGGCATCGCATTAAAGTTGCCAATACGAGGCGGAGGCCTTTCAAGAGGCGTTCGAAAATTCTGCGTCTCTTCGTTAAGCAGTCACTGTCTCGAAACACTTGCGCCACTTCTCGCTCTTTGATTTGCTCTCCGAAGACGTTACTTTGTGCCAT
>NW_027485059.1:0-61434 GCF_050908995.1 Andrena cerasifolii | reverse complement strand
CGGTTCTAATATCGGATTCAATATCGGTTTTTCAATATCGGTTCTAATATCGGATTCAATATCGGTTTTTCAATATCGGTTTTGCAATATCAGTTTTTCGATATAAGTTTTTCAATATCGGTTTTTCAATATCGGTTTTTCAATATCGGTTTTTCAATATCGGTTTTTCAATATTTGTTTTTCAATATCGGTTTTTTCAATATCAGTTTTTGAATATTTGTTCTCCAATATCGGTTTTTGAATATCGGTTCTAATATCGGATTCAATATCGGTTTTTCAATATCGATTTTTCAATATCGGTTAATCAATATCGGTTCTAATATCGGTTCAATATCGGTTTTGCAATATCAGTTTTTCGATATAAATTTTTCGATATAGGTTTTTCAATATCGGTTTTTCAATATCGGTTCTAATATCGGTTTCAATATCAGTTTTTCAATATCGGTTTTTCAATATCGGTTCTAATATCGGATTCAATATCGGTTTTTCAATATCGGTTCTAATATCGGATTCAATATCGGTTTTTCAATATCGGTTTTGCAATATCAGTTTTTCGTTATAAGTTTTTCAATATCGGTTTTTCAATATCGGTTTTTCAATATTTGTTTTTCAATATCGGTTTTTTCAATATCAGTTTTTCAATATTTGTTCTCCAATATCGGTTTTTGAATATCGGTTCTAATATCGGATTCAATATCGGTTTTTCAATATCGATTTTTCAATATCGGTTTTTCAATATCGATTTTTCAATATCGGTTTTTCAATATCGGTTCTAATATCGGTTTCAATATCGGTTTTGCAATATCAGTTTTTCGATATAAGTTTTTCGATATAGGTTTTTCAATATCGGTTTTTCAATATCGGTTCTAATATCGGTTTCAATATCAGTTTTTCAATATCTGTTTTTCAATATCGGTTCTAATATCGGATTCAATAACGGTTTTTCAATATCGGTTTTTCAATATCGGTTTTTCAATATCAGTTTTTCAATATGTGTTCTCCAATATCGGTTTTTGAATATCGGTTCTAATATCGGATTCAATATCGGTTTTTCAATATCGGTTTTTCAATATCAGTTTTTCGATATCAGTTTTTCAATATTTGTTTTTCAATATCGGTTTTTCAATATCAGTTCTAATATCGGTTTCAATATCGGTTTTTCAATATCGGTTTTTCAATATCGGTTTTTCAATAGCAGTTTTTCGATATCAGTTTTTCAATATTTGCTTTACAATATCGGTTTTTCAATATCGGTTTAGAACAATATCGGTTTTGCAATATCAGTTTCTCAATATCAGTTTTTCGATATCAGTTTTTCAATATTTGTTTTTCAATATCGGTTTTTCAATATCGGTTCTAACATCGGTTTAAATATCGGTTTTGCAATATCAGTTTTTCGATATAAGTTTTTCAATATCGGTTTTTCAATATCGGTTTTTCAATATTTGTTTTCAATATCGGTTTTTCAATATCAGTTTTTCAATATTTGTTCTCCAATATCGGTTTTTGAATATCGGTTTTAATATCGGATTCAATATCGGTTTTTCAATATCGGTTTTTCAATATCAGTTTTTCAATATTTGCTTTACTATATCGGTTTTTCAATGTCGGTTTAGAACAATATCGGTTTTGCAATATCAGTTTCTCAATATCAGTTTTTCGATATCAGTTTTTCAATATCGGTTTTTCAATATCGGTTTTTCAATATCGGTTTTGCAATATCAGTTTCTCAATATCAGTTTTTCGATATCAGTTTTTCAATATCGGTTTTTCAATATCGGTTTTTCAATATCGGTTTTTCAATATTTGTTTTTCAATATCGGTTTTTTCAATATCAGTTTTTCAATATTTGTTCTCCAATATCGGTTTTTGAATATCGGTTCTAATATCGGATTCAATATCGGTTTTTCAATATCGATTTTTCAATATCGGTTTTTCAATATCGGTTCTAATATCGGTTTCAATATCAGTTTTTCAATATTTGTTTTTCAATATCGGTTCTAATATCGGTTTCAATATCGGTTTTTCAATATCGGTTCTCCAATATCGGTTTTTGAATATCGGTTCTAATATCGGATTCAATATCGGTTTTTCAATATCGGTTTTTCAATATCAGTTTTTCGATATCAGTTTTTCAATATTTGTTTTTCAATATCGGTTTTTCAATATCAGTTTTTCGATATCAGTTTTTCAATATTTGTTTTTCAATATCGGTTTTTCAATATCGGTTCTAATATCGGTTTCAATATCGGTTTTTCAATATCAGTTTTTCGATATAGGTTTTTCAATATCGGTTTTTCAATATCGGTTTTTCAATATCAGTTTTTCAATATTTGTTTTCAATATCGGTTTTTGAATATCGGTTCTAATATCGGTTTCAATATCGGTTTTTGAATATCGGTTCTAATATCGGATTCAATATCGGTTTTTCAATATCAGTTTTTCAATATTTGTTTTTCAATATCGGTTTTTGAATATTTGTTCTCCAATGTCGGTTTTTGAATATCGGTACTAATATCGGATTCAATATCGGTTTTTCAATATCGGTTCTAATATCGGATTCAATATCGGTTTTTCAATATCAGTTTTTCAATACTTGTTTTTCTATATCGGTTTTTGAATATTTGTTCTCCAATATCGGTTTTTGAATATCGGTTCTAATATCGGATTCAATATCGGTTTTTGAATATCGGTTCTAATATCGGATTCAATATCGGTTTTTCAATATCGGTTCTAATATCGGATTCAATATCGGTTTTTCAATATCGGTTCTAATATCGGATTCAATATCGGTTTTTCAATATCGGTTTTGCAATATCAGTTTTTCGATATAAGTTTTTCAATATCGGTTTTTCAATATCGGTTTTTCAATATCGGTTTTTCAATATCAGTTTTTCAATATGTGTTCTCCAATATCGGTTTTTGAATATCGGTTCTAATATCGGATTCAATATCGGTTTTTCAATATCGGTTTTTCAATATCAGTTTTTCGATATCAGTTTTTCAATATTTGTTTTTCAATATCGGTTTTTCAATATCAGTTCTAATATCGGTTTCAATATCGGTTTTTCAATATCGGTTTTTCAATATCGGTTTTTCAATAGCAGTTTTTCGATATCAGTTTTTCAATATTTGCTTTACAATATCGGTTTTTCAATATCGGTTTAGAACAATATCGGTTTTGCAATATCAGTTTCTCAATATCAGTTTTTCGATATCAGTTTTTCAATATTTGTTTTTCAATATCGGTTTTTCAATATCGGTTCTAACATCGGTTTAAATATCGGTTTTGCAATATCAGTTTTTCGATATAAGTTTTTCAATATCGGTTTTTCAATATCGGTTTTTCAATATTTGTTTTCAATATCGGTTTTTCAATATCAGTTTTTCAATATTTGTTCTCCAATATCGGTTTTTGAATATCGGTTTTAATATCGGATTCAATATCGGTTTTTCAATATCGGTTTTTCAATATCAGTTTTTCAATATTTGCTTTACTATATCGGTTTTTCAATGTCGGTTTAGAACAATATCGGTTTTGCAATATCAGTTTCTCAATATCAGTTTTTCGATATCAGTTTTTCAATATCGGTTTTTCAATATCGGTTTTTCAATATCGGTTTTGCAATATCAGTTTCTCAATATCAGTTTTTCGATATCAGTTTTTCAATATCGGTTTTTCAATATCGGTTTTTCAATATCGGTTTTTCAATATTTGTTTTTCAATATCGGTTTTTTCAATATCAGTTTTTCAATATTTGTTCTCCAATATCGGTTTTTGAATATCGGTTCTAATATCGGATTCAATATCGGTTTTTCAATATCGATTTTTCAATATCGGTTTTTCAATATCGGTTCTAATATCGGTTTCAATATCAGTTTTTCAATATTTGTTTTTCAATATCGGTTCTAATATCGGTTTCAATATCGGTTTTTCAATATCGGTTCTCCAATATCGGTTTTTGAATATCGGTTCTAATATCGGATTCAATATCGGTTTTTCAATATCGGTTTTTCAATATCAGTTTTTCGATATCAGTTTTTCAATATTTGTTTTTCAATATCGGTTTTTCAATATCAGTTTTTCGATATCAGTTTTTCAATATTTGTTTTTCAATATCGGTTTTTCAATATCGGTTCTAATATCGGTTTCAATATCGGTTTTTCAATATCAGTTTTTCGATATAGGTTTTTCAATATCGGTTTTTCAATATCGGTTTTTCAATATCAGTTTTTCAATATTTGTTTTCAATATCGGTTTTTGAATATCGGTTCTAATATCGGTTTCAATATCGGTTTTTGAATATCGGTTCTAATATCGGATTCAATATCGGTTTTTCAATATCAGTTTTTCAATATTTGTTTTTCAATATCGGTTTTTGAATATTTGTTCTCCAATGTCGGTTTTTGAATATCGGTACTAATATCGGATTCAATATCGGTTTTTCAATATCGGTTCTAATATCGGATTCAATATCGGTTTTTCAATATCAGTTTTTCAATACTTGTTTTTCTATATCGGTTTTTGAATATTTGTTCTCCAATATCGGTTTTTGAATATCGGTTCTAATATCGGATTCAATATCGGTTTTTGAATATCGGTTCTAATATCGGATTCAATATCGGTTTTTCAATATCGGTTCTAATATCGGATTCAATATCGGTTTTTCAATATCGGTTCTAATATCGGATTCAATATCGGTTTTTCAATATCGGTTTTGCAATATCAGTTTTTCGATATAAGTTTTTCAATATCGGTTTTTCAATATCGGTTTTTCAATATCGGTTTTTCAATATTTGTTTTTCAATATCGGTTTTTTCAATATCAGTTTTTCAATATTTGTTCTCCAATATCGGTTTTTGAATATCGGTTCTAATATCGGATTCAATATCGGTTTTTCAATATCGATTTTTCAATATCGGTTTTTCAATATCGGTTCTAATATCGGTTTCAATATCAGTTTTTCAATATTTGTTTTTCAATATCGGTTCTAATATCGGTTTCAATATCGGTTTTTCAATATCGGTTCTCCAATATCGGTTTTTGAATATCGGTTCTAATATCGGATTCAATATCGGTTTTTCAATATCGGTTTTTCAATATCAGTTTTTCGATATCAGTTTTTCAATATTTGTTTTTCAATATCGGTTTTTCAATATCAGTTTTTCGATATCAGTTTTTCAATATTTGTTTTTCAATATCGGTTTTTCAATATCGGTTCTAATATCGGTTTCAATATCGGTTTTTCAATATCAGTTTTTCGATATAGGTTTTTCAATATCGGTTTTTCAATATCGGTTTTTCAATATCAGTTTTTCAATATTTGTTTTCAATATCGGTTTTTGAATATCGGTTCTAATATCGGATTCAATATCGGTTTTTCAATATCAGTTTTTCAATATTTGTTTTTCAATATCGGTTTTTGAATATTTGTTCTCCAATGTCGGTTTTTGAATATCGGTACTAATATCGGATTCAATATCGGTTTTTCAATATCGGTTCTAATATCGGATTCAATATCGGTTTTTCAATATCAGTTTTTCAATACTTGTTTTTCTATATCGGTTTTTGAATATTTGTTCTCCAATATCGGTTTTTGAATATCGGTTCTAATATCGGATTCAATATCGGTTTTTGAATATCGGTTCTAATATCGGATTCAATATCGGTTTTTCAATATCGGTTCTAATATCGGATTCAATATCGGTTTTTCAATATCGGTTCTAATATCGGATTCAATATCGGTTTTTCAATATCGGTTTTGCAATATCAGTTTTTCGATATAAGTTTTTCAATATCGGTTTTTCAATATCGGTTTTTCAATATCGGTTTTTCAATATTTGTTTTTCAATATCGGTTTTTTCAATATCAGTTTTTGAATATTTGTTCTCCAATATCGGTTTTTGAATATCGGTTCTAATATCGGATTCAATATCGGTTTTTCAATATCGATTTTTCAATATCGGTTAATCAATATCGGTTCTAATATCGGTTTCAATATCGGTTTTGCAATATCAGTTTTTCGATATAAATTTTTCGATATAGGTTTTTCAATATCGGTTTTTCAATATCGGTTCTAATATCGGTTTCAATATCAGTTTTTCAATATCGGTTTTTCAATATCGGTTCTAATATCGGATTCAATATCGGTTTTTCAATATCGGTTCTAATATCGGATTCAATATCGGTTTTTCAATATCGATTTTTCAATATCGGTTTTTCAATATCGGTTCTAATATCGGTTTCAATATCGGTTTTGCAATATCAGTTTTTCGATATAAGTTTTTCAATATTTGTTCTCCAATATCGGTTTTTGAATATCGGTTCTAATATCGGATTCAATATCGGTTTTTCAATATCGATTTTTCAATATCGGTTTTTCAATATCGGTTCTAATATCGGTTTCAATATCAGTTTTTCAATATTTGTTTTCAATATCGGTTTTTGAATATCGGTTCTAATATCGGTTTCAATATCGGTTTTTGAATATCGGTTCTAATATCGGATTCAATATCGGTTTTTCAATATCAGTTTTTCAATATTTGTTTTTCAATATCGGTTTTTGAATATTTGTTCTCCAATGTCGGTTTTTGAATATCGGTACTAATATCGGATTCAATATCGGTTTTTCAATATCGGTTCTAATATCGGATTCAATATCGGTTTTTGAATATCGGTTCTAATATCGGATTCAATATCGGTTTTTCAATATCGATTTTTCAATATCGGTTTTTCAATATCGGTTCTAATATCGGTTTCAATATCAGTTTTTCAATATTTGTTTTCAATATCGGTTTTTGAATATCGGTTCTAATATCGGTTTCAATATCGGTTTTTGAATATCGGTTCTAATATCGGATTCAATATCGGTTTTTCAATATCAGTTTTTCAATATTTGTTTTTCAATATCGGTTTTTGAATATTTGTTCTCCAATGTCGGTTTTTGAATATCGGTACTAATATCGGATTCAATATCGGTTTTTCAATATCGGTTCTAATATCGGATTCAATATCGGTTTTTCAATATCAGTTTTTCAATACTTGTTTTTCTATATCGGTTTTTGAATATTTGTTCTCCAATATCGGTTTTTGAATATCGGTTCTAATATCGGATTCAATATCGGTTTTTGAATATCGGTTCTAATATCGGATTCAATATCGGTTTTTCAATATCGGTTCTAATATCGGATTCAATATCGGTTTTTCAATATCGGTTCTAATATCGGATTCAATATCGGTTTTTCAATATCGGTTTTGCAATATCAGTTTTTCGATATAGGTTTTTCAATATCGGTTTCTCAATATCGGTTTTTCAATATCAGTTTTTCAATATTTGTTTTCAGTATCGGTTTTTGAATATCGGTTCTAATATCGGATTCAATATCGGTTTTTCAATATCGGTTTTGCAATATCAGTTTTTCGATATAAGTTTTTCAATATCGGTTTTTCAATATCGGTTTTTCAATATCGGTTTTTCAATATTTGTTTTTCAATATCGGTTTTTTCAATATCAGTTTTTGAATATTTGTTCTCCAATATCGGTTTTTGAATATCGGTTCTAATATCGGATTCAATATCGGTTTTTCAATATCGATTTTTCAATATCGGTTAATCAATATCGGTTCTAATATCGGTTTCAATATCGGTTTTGCAATATCAGTTTTTCGATATAAATTTTTCGATATAGGTTTTTCAATATCGGTTTTTCAATATCGGTTCTAATATCGGTTTCAATATCAGTTTTTCAATATCGGTTTTTCAATATCGGTTCTAATATCGGATTCAATATCGGTTTTTCAATATCGGTTCTAATATCGGATTCAATATCGGTTTTTCAATATCGGTTTTGCAATATCAGTTTTTCGATATAAGTTTTTCAATATCGGTTTTTCAATATCGGTTTTTCAATATTTGTTTTTCAATATCGGTTTTTTCAATATCAGTTTTTCAATATTTGTTCTCCAATATCGGTTTTTGAATATCGGTTCTAATATCGGATTCAATATCGGTTTTTCAATATCGATTTTTCAATATCGGTTTTTCAATATCGATTTTTCAATATCGGTTTTTCAATATCGGTTCTAATATCGGTTTCAATATCGGTTTTGCAATATCAGTTTTTCGATATAAGTTTTTCGATATAGGTTTTTCAATATCGGTTTTTCAATATCGGTTCTAATATCGGTTTCAATATCAGTTTTTCAATATCGGTTTTTCAATATCGGTTCTAATATCGGATTCAATAACGGTTTTTCAATATCGGTTTTTCAATATCGGTTTTTCAATATCAGTTTTTCAATATGTGTTCTCCAATATCGGTTTTTGAATATCGGTTCTAATATCGGATTCAATATCGGTTTTTCAATATCGGTTTTTCAATATCAGTTTTTCGATATCAGTTTTTCAATATTTGCTTTACAATATCGGTTTTTCAATATCGGTTTAGAACAATATCGGTTTTGCAATATCAGTTTCTCAAAATCAGTTTTTCGATATCAGTTTTTCAATATTTGTTTTTCAATATCGGTTTTTCAATATCGGTTCTAACATCGGTTTAAATATCGGTTTTGCAATATCAGTTTTTCAATATCGGTTCTAATATCGGTTTCAATATCAGTTTTTCAATATCGGTTTTTCAATATCGGTTCTAATATCGGATTCAATATCGGTTTTTCAATATCGGTTTTTCAATATCGGTTTTTCAATATTTGTTTTCAATATCGGTTTTTCAATATCAGTTTTTCAATATTTGTACTCCAATATCGGTTTTTGAATATCGGTTTTAATATCGGATTCAATATCGGTTTTTCAATATCGGTTTTTCAATATCAGTTTTTCAATATTTGCTTTACAATATCGGTTTTTCAATGTCGGTTTAGAACAATATCGGTTTTGCAATATCAGTTTCTCAATATCAGTTTTTCGATATCAGTTTTTCAATATCGGTTTTTCAATATCGGTTTTTCAATATCGGTTTTGCAATATCAGTTTCTCAATATCAGTTTTTCGATATCAGTTTTTCAATATCGGTTTTTCAATATCGGTTTTTCAATATCGGTTTTTCAATATTTGTTTTTCAATATCGGTTTTTTCAATATCAGTTTTTCAATATTTGTTCTCCAATATCGGTTTTTCAATATCGGTTCTAATATCGGTTTCAATATCGGTTTTTCAATATCGGTTCTCCAATATCGGTTTTTGAATATCGGTTCTAATATCGGATTCAATATCGGTTTTTCAATATCGGTTTTTCAATATCAGTTTTTCGATATCAGTTTTTCAATATTTGTTTTTCAATATCGGTTTTTCAATATCAGTTTTTCGATATCAGTTTTTCAATATTTGTTTTTCAATATCGGTTTTTCAATATCGGTTCTAATATCGGTTTCAATATCGGTTTTTCAATATCAGTTTTTCGATATAGGTTTTTCAATATCGGTTTTTCAATATCGGTTTTTCAATATCAGTTTTTCAATATTTGTTTTCAATATCGGTTTTTGAATATCGGTTCTAATATCGGTTTCAATATCGGTTTTTGAATATCGGTTCTAATATCGGATTCAATATCGGTTTTTCAATATCAGTTTTTCAATATTTGTTTTTCAATATCGGTTTTTGAATATTTGTTCTCCAATGTCGGTTTTTGAATATCGGTACTAATATCGGATTCAATATCGGTTTTTCAATATCGGTTCTAATATCGGATTCAATATCGGTTTTTCAATATCAGTTTTTCAATACTTGTTTTTCTATATCGGTTTTTGAATATTTGTTCTCCAATATCGGTTTTTGAATATCGGTTCTAATATCGGATTCAATATCGGTTTTTGAATATCGGTTCTAATATCGGATTCAATATCGGTTTTTCAATATCGGTTCTAATATCGGATTCAATATCGGTTTTTCAATATCGGTTCTAATATCGGATTCAATATCGGTTTTTCAATATCGGTTTTGCAATATCAGTTTTTCGATATAGGTTTTTCAATATCGGTTTCTCAATATCGGTTTTTCAATATCAGTTTTTCAATATTTGTTTTCAGTATCGGTTTTTGAATATCGGTTCTAATATCGGTTTCAATATCGGTTTTTGAATATCGGTTCTAATATCGGATTCAATATCGGTTTTTCAATATCAGTTTTTCAATATTTGTTTTTCAATATCGGTTTTTGAATATTTGTTCTCCAATGTCGGTTTTTGAATATCGGTACTAATATCGGATTCAATATCGGTTTTTCAATATCGGTTCTAATATCGGATTCAATATCGGTTTTTCAATATCAGTTTTTCAATACTTGTTTTTCTATATCGGTTTTTGAATATTTGTTCTCCAATATCGGTTTTTGAATATCGGTTCTAATATCGGATTCAATATCGGTTTTTCAATATCGGTTCTAATATCGGATTCAATATCGGTTTTTCAATATCGGTTCTAATATCGGATTCAATATCGGTTTTTCAATATCGGTTTTGCAATATCAGTTTTTCGATATAAGTTTTTCAATATCGGTTTTTCAATATCGGTTTTTCAATATCGGTTTTTCAATATTTGTTTTTCAATATCGGTTTTTTCAATATCAGTTTTTGAATACTTGTTCTCCAATATCGGTTTTTGAATATCGGTTCTAATATCGGATTCAATATCGGTTTTTCAATATCGATTTTTCAATATCGGTTAATCAATATCGGTTCTAATATCGGTTTCAATATCGGTTTTGCAATATCAGTTTTTCGATATAAATTTTTCGATATAGGTTTTTCAATATCGGTTTTTCAATATCGGTTCTAATATCGGTTTCAATATCAGTTTTTCAATATCGGTTTTTCAATATCGGTTCTAATATCGGATTCAATATCGGTTTTTCAATATCGGTTCTAATATCGGATTCAATATCGGTTTTTCAATATCGGTTTTGCAATATCAGTTTTTCGATATAAGTTTTTCAATATCGGTTTTTCAATATCGGTTTTTCAATATTTGTTTTTCAATATCGGTTTTTTCAATATCAGTTTTTCAATATTTGTTCTCCAATATCGGTTTTTGAATATCGGTTCTAATATCGGATTCAATATCGGTTTTTCAATATCGATTTTTCAATATCGGTTTTTCAATATCGGTTCTAATATCGGTTTCAATATCGGTTTTGCAATATCAGTTTTTCGATATAAGTTTTTCGATATAGGTTTTTCAATATCGGTTTTTCAATATCGGTTCTAATATCGGTTTCAATATCAGTTTTTCAATATCGGTTTTTCAATATCGGTTCTAATATCGGATTCAATATCGGTTTTTCAATATCGGTTTTTCAATATCGGTTTTTCAATATCAGTTTCTCAATATGTGTTCTCCAATATCGGTTTTTGAATATCGGTTCTAATATCGGATTCAATATCGGTTTTTCAATATCGGTTTTTCAATATCAGTTTTTCGATATCAGTTTTTCAATATTTGTTTTTCAATATCGGTTTTTCAATATCAGTTCTAATATCGGTTTCAATATCGGTTTTTCAATATCGGTTTTTCAATATCGGTTTTTCAAAATCAGTTTTTCGATATCAGTTTTTCAATATTTGCTTTACAATATCGGTTTTTCAATATCGGTTTAGAACAATATCGGTTTTGCAATATCAGTTTCTCAATATCAGTTTTTCGATATCAGTTTTTCAATATTTGTTTTTCAATATCGGTTTTTCAATATCGGTTCTAACATCGGTTTAAATATCGGTTTTGCAATATCAGTTTTTCGATATAAGTTTTTCAATATCGGTTTTTCAATATCGGTTTTTCAATATTTGTTTTCAATATCGGTTTTTCAATATCAGTTTTTCAATATTTGTTCTCCAATATCGGTTTTTGAATATCGGTTTTAATATCGGATTCAATATCGGTTTTTCAATATCGGTTTTTCAATATCTGTTTTTCAATATTTGCTTTACAATATCGGTTTTTCAATGTCGGTTTAGAACAATATCGGTTTTGCAATATCAGTTTCTCAATATCAGTTTTTCGATATCAGTTTTTCAATATTTGTTTTTCAATATCGGTTCTAATATCGGTTTCAATATCGGTTTTGCAATATCAGTTTTTCGATATAAGTTTTTCAATATCGGTTTTTCAATATCGGTTTTTCAATATCGGTTTTGCAATATCAGTTTCTCAATATCAGTTTTTCGATATCAGTTTTTCAATATCGGTTTTTCAATATCAGTTTTTCTATATAGGTTTTTCAATATCGGTTTTTCAATATCGGTTTTTCAATATCAGTTTTTCAATATTTGTTTTCAATATCGGTTTTTCAATATCGGTTTTTCAATATCGGTTCTAATATCGGTTTCAATATCGGTTTTGCAATATCGGTTTTTCAATATCAGTTTTTCGATATCAGTTTTTCAATATTTGTTTTTCAATATCGGTTTTTCAATATCGGTTCTAATATCGGTTTCAATATCGGTTTTCAATATCAGTTTTTCGATATAGGTTTTTCAATATCGGTTTTTCAATATCGGTTTTTCAATATCAGTTTTTCAATATTTGTTTTCAATATCGGTGTTTGAATATCGGTTCTAATATCGGTTTCAATATCGGTTTTTGAATATCGGTTCTAATATCGGATTCAATATCGGTTTTTCAATATCAGTTTTTCAATATTTGTTTTTCAATATCGGTTTTTGAATATTTGTTCTCCAATGTCGGTTTTTGAATATCGGTACTAATATCGGATTCAATATCGGTTTTTCAATATCGGTTCTAATATCGGATTCAATATCGGTTTTTCAATATCAGTTTTTCAATACTTGTTTTTCAATATCGGTTTTTGAATATTTGTTCTCCAATATCGGTTCTTGAATATCGGTTCTAATATCGGATTCAATATCGGTTTTTGAATATCGGATTCAATATCGGTTTTTCAATATCGGTTCTAATATCGGATTCAATATCGGTTTTTCAATATCGGTTTTTCAATATCGGTTCTAATATCGGATTCAATATCGGTTTTTGAATATCGGTTTTGCAATATCAGTTTTTCGATATAAGTTTTTCAATATCGGTTTTTCAATATCGGTTTTTCAATATCGGTTTTTCAATATCGGTTCTAATATCGGATTCAATATCGGTTTTTCAATATCGGTTCTAATATCGGATTCAATATCGGTTTTTCAATATCGGTTTTGCAATATCAGTTTTTCGATATAAGTTTTTCAATATCGGTTTTTCAATATCGGTTTTTCAATATCGGTTTTTCAATATTTGTTTTTCAATATCGGTTTTTTCAATATCAGTTTTTGAATATTTGTTCTCCAATATCGGTTTTTGAATATCGGTTCTAATATCGGATTCAATATCGGTTTTTCAATATCGATTTTTCAATATCGGTTAATCAATATCGGTTCTAATATCGGTTTCAATATCGGTTTTGCAATATCAGTTTTTCGATATAAATTTTTCGATATAGGTTTTTCAATATCGGTTTTTCAATATCGGTTCTAATATCGGTTTCAATATCAGTTTTTCAATATCGGTTTTTCAATATCGGTTCTAATATCGGATTCAATATCGGTTTTTCAATATCGGTTCTAATATCGGATTCAATATCGGTTTTTCAATATCGGTTTTGCAATATCAGTTTTTCGATATAAGTTTTTCAATATCGGTTTTTCAATATCGGTTTTTCAATATTTGTTTTTCAATATCGGTTTTTTCAATATCAGTTTTTCAATATTTGTTCTCCAATATCGGTTTTTGAATATCGGTTCTAATATCGGATTCAATATCGGTTTTTCAATATCGATTTTTCAATATCGGTTTTTCAATATCGGTTCTAATATCGGTTTCAATATCGGTTTTGCAATATCAGTTTTTCGATATAAGTTTTTCGATATAGGTTTTTCAATATCGGTTTTTCAATATCGGTTCTAATATCGGTTTCAATATCAGTTTTTCAATATCGGTTTTTCAATATCGGTTCTAATATCGGATTCAATATCGGTTTTTCAATATCGGTTTTTCAATATCGGTTTTTCAATATCAGTTTCTCAATATGTGTTCTCCAATATCGGTTTTTGAATATCGGTTCTAATATCGGATTCAATATCGGTTTTTCAATATCGGTTTTTCAATATCAGTTTTTCGATATCAGTTTTTCAATATTTGTTTTTCAATATCGGTTTTTCAATATCAGTTCTAATATCGGTTTCAATATCGGTTTTTCAATATCGGTTTTTCAATATCGGTTTTTCAAAATCAGTTTTTCGATATCAGTTTTTCAATATTTGCTTTACAATATCGGTTTTTCAATATCGGTTTAGAACAATATCGGTTTTGCAATATCAGTTTCTCAATATCAGTTTTTCGATATCAGTTTTTCAATATTTGTTTTTCAATATCGGTTTTTCAATATCGGTTCTAACATCGGTTTAAATATCGGTTTTGCAATATCAGTTTTTCGATATAAGTTTTTCAATATCGGTTTTTCAATATCGGTTTTTCAATATTTGTTTTCAATATCGGTTTTTCAATATCAGTTTTTCAATATTTGTTCTCCAATATCGGTTTTTGAATATCGGTTTTAATATCGGATTCAATATCGGTTTTTCAATATCGGTTTTTCAATATCTGTTTTTCAATATTTGCTTTACAATATCGGTTTTTCAATGTCGGTTTAGAACAATATCGGTTTTGCAATATCAGTTTCTCAATATCAGTTTTTCGATATCAGTTTTTCAATATTTGTTTTTCAATATCGGTTCTAATATCGGTTTCAATATCGGTTTTGCAATATCAGTTTTTCGATATAAGTTTTTCAATATCGGTTTTTCAATATCGGTTTTTCAATATCGGTTTTGCAATATCAGTTTCTCAATATCAGTTTTTCGATATCAGTTTTTCAATATCGGTTTTTCAATATCAGTTTTTCTATATAGGTTTTTCAATATCGGTTTTTCAATATCGGTTTTTCAATATCAGTTTTTCAATATTTGTTTTCAATATCGGTTTTTCAATATCGGTTTTTCAATATCGGTTCTAATATCGGTTTCAATATCGGTTTTGCAATATCGGTTTTTCAATATCAGTTTTTCGATATCAGTTTTTCAATATTTGTTTTTCAATATCGGTTTTTCAATATCGGTTCTAATATCGGTTTCAATATCGGTTTTCAATATCAGTTTTTCGATATAGGTTTTTCAATATCGGTTTTTCAATATCGGTTTTTCAATATCAGTTTTTCAATATTTGTTTTCAATATCGGTGTTTGAATATCGGTTCTAATATCGGTTTCAATATCGGTTTTTGAATATCGGTTCTAATATCGGATTCAATATCGGTTTTTCAATATCAGTTTTTCAATATTTGTTTTTCAATATCGGTTTTTGAATATTTGTTCTCCAATGTCGGTTTTTGAATATCGGTACTAATATCGGATTCAATATCGGTTTTTCAATATCGGTTCTAATATCGGATTCAATATCGGTTTTTCAATATCAGTTTTTCAATACTTGTTTTTCAATATCGGTTTTTGAATATTTGTTCTCCAATATCGGTTCTTGAATATCGGTTCTAATATCGGATTCAATATCGGTTTTTGAATATCGGATTCAATATCGGTTTTTCAATATCGGTTCTAATATCGGATTCAATATCGGTTTTTCAATATCGGTTTTTCAATATCGGTTCTAATATCGGATTCAATATCGGTTTTTGAATATCGGTTTTGCAATATCAGTTTTTCGATATAAGTTTTTCAATATCGGTTTTTCAATATCGGTTTTTCAATATCGGTTTTTCAATATCGGTTCTAATATCGGATTCAATATCGGTTTTTCAATATCGGTTCTAATATCGGATTCAATATCGGTTTTTCAATATCGGTTTTGCAATATCAGTTTTTCGATATAAGTTTTTCAATATCGGTTTTTCAATATCGGTTTTTCAATATCGGTTTTTCAATATTTGTTTTTCAATATCGGTTTTTTCAATATCAGTTTTTGAATATTTGTTCTCCAATATCGGTTTTTGAATATCGGTTCTAATATCGGATTCAATATCGGTTTTTCAATATCGATTTTTCAATATCGGTTAATCAATATCGGTTCTAATATCGGTTTCAATATCGGTTTTGCAATATCAGTTTTTCGATATAAATTTTTCGATATAGGTTTTTCAATATCGGTTTTTCAATATCGGTTCTAATATCGGTTTCAATATCAGTTTTTCAATATCGGTTTTTCAATATCGGTTCTAATATCGGATTCAATATCGGTTTTTCAATATCGGTTCTAATATCGGATTCAATATCGGTTTTTCAATATCGGTTTTGCAATATCAGTTTTTCGATATAAGTTTTTCAATATCGGTTTTTCAATATCGGTTTTTCAATATTTGTTTTTCAATATCGGTTTTTTCAATATCAGTTTTTCAATATTTGTTCTCCAATATCGGTTTTTGAATATCGGTTCTAATATCGGATTCAATATCGGTTTTTCAATATCGATTTTTCAATATCGGTTTTTCAATATCGGTTCTAATATCGGATTCAATATCGGTTTTTCAATATCGGTTCTAATATCGGATTCAATATCGGTTTTTCAATATCGGTTTTGCAATATCAGTTTTTCGATATAAGTTTTTCAATATCGGTTTTTCAATATCGGTTTTTCAATATCGGTTTTTCAATATTTGTTTTTCAATATCGGTTTTTTCAATATCAGTTTTTGAATATTTGTTCTCCAATATCGGTTTTTGAATATCGGTTCTAATATCGGATTCAATATCGGTTTTTCAATATCGATTTTTCAATATCGGTTAATCAATATCGGTTCTAATATCGGTTTCAATATCGGTTTTGCAATATCAGTTTTTCGATATAAATTTTTCGATATAGGTTTTTCAATATCGGTTTTTCAATATCGGTTCTAATATCGGTTTCAATATCAGTTTTTCAATATCGGTTTTTCAATATCGGTTCTAATATCGGATTCAATATCGGTTTTTCAATATCGGTTCTAATATCGGATTCAATATCGGTTTTTCAATATCGATTTTTCAATATCGGTTTTTCAATATCGGTTCTAATATCGGTTTCAATATCAGTTTTTCAATATTTGTTTTCAATATCGGTTTTTGAATATCGGTTCTAATATCGGTTTCAATATCGGTTTTTGAATATCGGTTCTAATATCGGATTCAATATCGGTTTTTCAATATCAGTTTTTCAATATTTGTTTTTCAATATCGGTTTTTGAATATTTGTTCTCCAATGTCGGTTTTTGAATATCGGTACTAATATCGGATTCAATATCGGTTTTTCAATATCGGTTCTAATATCGGATTCAATATCGGTTTTTCAATATCAGTTTTTCAATACTTGTTTTTCTATATCGGTTTTTGAATATTTGTTCTCCAATATCGGTTCTTGAATATCGGTTCTAATATCGGATTCAATATCGGTTTTTGAATATCGGATTCAATATCGGTTTTTCAATATCGGTTCTAATATCGGATTCAATATCGGTTTTTCAATATCGGTTTTTCAATATCGGTTCTAATATCGGATTCAATATCGGTTTTTGAATATCGGTTTTGCAATATCAGTTTTTCGATATAAGTTTTTCAATATCGGTTTTTCAATATCGGTTTTTCAATATCGGTTTTTCAATATCGGTTCTAATATCGGATTCAATATCGGTTTTTCAATATCGGTTCTAATATCGGATTCAATATCGGTTTTTCAATATCGGTTTTGCAATATCAGTTTTTCGATATAAGTTTTTCAATATCGGTTTTTCAATATCGGTTTTTCAATATCGGTTTTTCAATATTTGTTTTTCAATATCGGTTTTTTTCAATATCAGTTTTTGAATATTTGTTCTCCAATATCGGTTTTTGAATATCGGTTCTAATATCGGATTCAATATCGGTTTTTCAATATCGATTTTTCAATATCGGTTAATCAATATCGGTTCTAATATCGGTTTCAATATCGGTTTTGCAATATCAGTTTTTCGATATAAATTTTTCGATATAGGTTTTTCAATATCGGTTTTTCAATATCGGTTCTAATATCGGTTTCAATATCAGTTTTTCAATATCGGTTTTTCAATATCGGTTCTAATATCGGATTCAATATCGGTTTTTCAATATCGGTTCTAATATCGGATTCAATATCGGTTTTTCAATATCGGTTTTGCAATATCAGTTTTTCGATATAAGTTTTTCAATATCGGTTTTTCAATATCGGTTTTTCAATATTTGTTTTTCAATATCGGTTTTTTCAATATCAGTTTTTCAATATTTGTTCTCCAATATCGGTTTTTGAATATCGGTTCTAATATCGGATTCAATATCGGTTTTTCAATATCGATTTTTCAATATCGGTTTTTCAATATCGGTTCTAATATCGGTTTCAATATCAGTTTTTCAATATTTGTTTTCAATATCGGTTTTTGAATATCGGTTCTAATATCGGTTTCAATATCGGTTTTTGAATATCGGTTCTAATATCGGATTCAATATCGGTTTTTCAATATCAGTTTTTCAATATTTGTTTTTCAATATCGGTTTTTGAATATTTGTTCTCCAATGTCGGTTTTTGAATATCGGTACTAATATCGGATTCAATATCGGTTTTTCAATATCGGTTCTAATATCGGATTCAATATCGGTTTTTCAATATCAGTTTTTCAATACTTGTTTTTCTATATCGGTTTTTGAATATTTGTTCTCCAATATCGGTTTTTGAATATCGTTTCTAATATCGGATTCAATATCGGTTTTTGAATATCGGTTCTAATATCGGATTCAATATCGGTTTTTCAATATCGGTTCTAATATCGGATTCAATATCGGTTTTTCAATATCGGTTCTAATATCGGATTCAATATCGGTTTTTCAATATCGGTTTTGCAATATCAGTTTTTCGATATAGGTTTTTCAATATCGGTTTCTCAATATCGGTTTTTCAATATCAGTTTTTCAATATTTGTTTTCAATATCGGTTTTTGAATATCGGTTCTAATATCGGTTTCAATATCGGTTTTTGAATATCGGTTCTAATATCGGATTCAATATCGGTTTTTCAATATCAGTTTTTCAATATTTGTTTTTCAATATCGGTTTTTGAATATTTGTTCTCCAATGTCGGTTTTTGAATATCGGTACTAATATCGGATTCAATATCGGTTTTTCAATATCGGTTCTAATATCGGATTCAATATCGGTTTTTCAATATCAGTTTTTCAATACTTGTTTTTCTATATCGGTTTTTGAATATTTGTTCTCCAATATCGGTTTTTGAATATCGGTTCTAATATCGGATTCAATATCGGTTTTTGAATATCGGTTCTAATATCGGATTCAATATCGGTTTTTCAATATCGGTTCTAATATCGGTTTCAATATCAGTTTTTCAATATCGGTTTTTCAATATCGGTTCTAATATCGGATTCAATATCGGTTTTTCAATATCGGTTCTAATATCGGATTCAATATCGGTTTTTCAATATCGGTTTTGCAATATCAGTTTTTCGATATAAGTTTTTCAATATCGGTTTTTCAATATCGGTTTTTCAATATTTGTTTTTCAATATCGGTTTTTTCAATATCAGTTTTTCAATATTTGTTCTCCAATATCGGTTTTTGAATATCGGTTCTAATATGGGATTCAATATCGGTTTTTCAATATCGATTTTTCAATATCGGTTTTTCAATATCGGTTCTAATATCGGTTTCAATATCGGTTTTGCAATATCAGTTTTTCGATATAAGTTTTTCGATATAGGTTTTTCAATATCGGTTTTTCAATATCGGTTCTAATATCGGTTTCAATATCAGTTTTTCAATATCGGTTTTTCAATATCGGTTCTAATATCGGTTTCAATATCGGTTTTTCAATATCAGTTTTTCAATATCGGTTTTTCAATATCAGTTTTTCAATATTTGTTTTCAATATCGGTTTTTCAATATCGGTTTTTCAATATCGGTTTTTCAATATCGGTTCTAATATCGGTTTCAATATCGGTTTTGCAATATCGGTTTTTCAATGTCGGTTTAGAACAATATCGGTTTTGCAATATCAGTTTCTCAATATCAGTTTTTCGATATCAGTTTTTCAATATTTGTTTTTCAATATCGGTTCTAATATCGGTTTCAATATCGGTTTTGCAATATCAGTTTTTCGATATAAGTTTTTCAATATCGGTTTTTCAATATCGGTTTTTCAATATCGGTTTTGCAATATCAGTTTCTCAATATCAGTTTTTCTATATCAGTTTTTCAATATCGGTTTTTCAATATCGGTTCTAATATCGGTTTCAATATCGGTTTTGCAATATCAGTTTTTCGATATAAGTTTTTCGATATAGGTTTTTCAATATCGGTTTTTCAATATCGGTTCTAATATCGGTTTCAATATCAGTTTTTCAATATCGGTTTTTCAATATCGGTTCTAATATCGGATTCAATATCGGTTTTTCAATATCGGTTTTGCAATATCAGTTTTTCGATATAAGTTTTTCAATATCGGTTTTTCAATATCGGTTTTTCAATATCGGTTTTTCAATATTTGTTTTTCAATATCGGTTTTTTTCAATATCAGTTTTTGAATATTTGTTCTCCAATATCGGTTTTTGAATATCGGTTCTAATATCGGATTCAATATCGGTTTTTCAATATCGATTTTTCAATATCGGTTAATCAATATCGGTTCTAATATCGGTTTCAATATCGGTTTTGCAATATCAGTTTTTCGATATAAATTTTTCGATATAGGTTTTTCAATATCGGTTTTTCAATATCGGTTCTAATATCGGTTTCAATATCAGTTTTTCAATATCGGTTTTTCAATATCGGTTCTAATATCGGATTCAATATCGGTTTTTCAATATCGGTTCTAATATCGGATTCAATATCGGTTTTTCAATATCGGTTTTGCAATATCAGTTTTTCGATATAAGTTTTTCAATATCGGTTTTTCAATATCGGTTTTTCAATATTTGTTTTTCAATATCGGTTTTTTCAATATCAGTTTTTCAATATTTGTTCTCCAATATCGGTTTTTGAATATCGGTTCTAATATCGGATTCAATATCGGTTTTTCAATATCGATTTTTCAATATCGGTTTTTCAATATCGGTTCTAATATCGGTTTCAATATCAGTTTTTCAATATTTGTTTTCAATATCGGTTTTTGAATATCGGTTCTAATATCGGTTTCAATATCGGTTTTTGAATATCGGTTCTAATATCGGATTCAATATCGGTTTTTCAATATCAGTTTTTCAATATTTGTTTTTCAATATCGGTTTTTGAATATTTGTTCTCCAATGTCGGTTTTTGAATATCGGTACTAATATCGGATTCAATATCGGTTTTTCAATATCGGTTCTAATATCGGATTCAATATCGGTTTTTCAATATCAGTTTTTCAATACTTGTTTTTCTATATCGGTTTTTGAATATTTGTTCTCCAATATCGGTTTTTGAATATCGTTTCTAATATCGGATTCAATATCGGTTTTTGAATATCGGTTCTAATATCGGATTCAATATCGGTTTTTCAATATCGGTTCTAATATCGGATTCAATATCGGTTTTTCAATATCGGTTCTAATATCGGATTCAATATCGGTTTTTCAATATCGGTTTTGCAATATCAGTTTTTCGATATAGGTTTTTCAATATCGGTTTCTCAATATCGGTTTTTCAATATCAGTTTTTCAATATTTGTTTTCAATATCGGTTTTTGAATATCGGTTCTAATATCGGTTTCAATATCGGTTTTTGAATATCGGTTCTAATATCGGATTCAATATCGGTTTTTCAATATCAGTTTTTCAATATTTGTTTTTCAATATCGGTTTTTGAATATTTGTTCTCCAATGTCGGTTTTTGAATATCGGTACTAATATCGGATTCAATATCGGTTTTTCAATATCGGTTCTAATATCGGATTCAATATCGGTTTTTCAATATCAGTTTTTCAATACTTGTTTTTCTATATCGGTTTTTGAATATTTGTTCTCCAATATCGGTTTTTGAATATCGGTTCTAATATCGGATTCAATATCGGTTTTTGAATATCGGTTCTAATATCGGATTCAATATCGGTTTTTCAATATCGGTTCTAATATCGGTTTCAATATCAGTTTTTCAATATCGGTTTTTCAATATCGGTTCTAATATCGGATTCAATATCGGTTTTTCAATATCGGTTCTAATATCGGATTCAATATCGGTTTTTCAATATCGGTTTTGCAATATCAGTTTTTCGATATAAGTTTTTCAATATCGGTTTTTCAATATCGGTTTTTCAATATTTGTTTTTCAATATCGGTTTTTTCAATATCAGTTTTTCAATATTTGTTCTCCAATATCGGTTTTTGAATATCGGTTCTAATATGGGATTCAATATCGGTTTTTCAATATCGATTTTTCAATATCGGTTTTTCAATATCGGTTCTAATATCGGTTTCAATATCGGTTTTGCAATATCAGTTTTTCGATATAAGTTTTTCGATATAGGTTTTTCAATATCGGTTTTTCAATATCGGTTCTAATATCGGTTTCAATATCAGTTTTTCAATATCGGTTTTTCAATATCGGTTCTAATATCGGTTTCAATATCGGTTTTTCAATATCAGTTTTTCAATATCGGTTTTTCAATATCAGTTTTTCAATATTTGTTTTCAATATCGGTTTTTCAATATCGGTTTTTCAATATCGGTTTTTCAATATCGGTTCTAATATCGGTTTCAATATCGGTTTTGCAATATCGGTTTTTCAATGTCGGTTTAGAACAATATCGGTTTTGCAATATCAGTTTCTCAATATCAGTTTTTCGATATCAGTTTTTCAATATTTGTTTTTCAATATCGGTTCTAATATCGGTTTCAATATCGGTTTTGCAATATCAGTTTTTCGATATAAGTTTTTCAATATCGGTTTTTCAATATCGGTTTTTCAATATCGGTTTTGCAATATCAGTTTCTCAATATCAGTTTTTCTATATCAGTTTTTCAATATCGGTTTTTCAATATCAGATTTTCGATATAGGTTTTTCAATATCGGTTTTTCAATATCGGTTTTTCAATATCAGTTTTTCAATATTTGTTTTCAATATCGGTTTTTCAATATCGGTTTTTCAATATCGGTTCTAATATCGGTTTCAATATCGGTTTTGCAATATCGGTTTTTCAATATCAGTTTTTCGATATCAGTTTTTCAATATTTGTTTTTCAATATCGGTTTTTCAATATCGGTTCTAATATCGGTTTCAATATCGGTTTTTCAATATCAGTTTTTCGATATAGGTTTTTCAATATCGGTTTTTCAATATCGGTTTTTCAATATCAGTTTTTCAATATTTGTTTTCAATATCGGTTTTTGAATATCGGTTCTAATATCGGTTTCAATATCGGTTTTTGAATATCGGTTCTAATATCGGATTCAATATCGGTTTTTCAATATCAGTTTTTCAATATTTGTTTTTCAATATCGGTTTTTGAATATTTGTTCTCCAATGTCGGTTTTTGAATATCGGTACTAATATCGGATTCAATATCGGTTTTTCAATATCGGTTCTAATATCGGATTCAATATCGGTTTTTCAATATCAGTTTTTCAATACTTGTTTTTCAATATCGGTTTTTGAATATTTGTTCTCCAATATCGGTTCTTGAATATCGGTTCTAATATCGGATTCAATATCGGTTTTTGAATATCGGTTCTAATATCGGATTCAATATCGGTTTTTGAATATCGGTTCTAATATCGGATTCAATATCGGTTTTTCAATATCGGTTCTAATATCGGATTCAATATCGGTTTTTCAATATCGGTTTTTCAATGTCGGTTCTAATATCGGATTCAATATCGGTTTTTGAATATCGGTTTTGCAATATCAGTTTTTCGATATAAGTTTTTCAATATCGGTTTTTCAATATCGGTTTTTCAATATCGGTTTTTCAATATTTGTTTTTCAATATCGGTTTTTTCAATATCAGTTTTTCAATATTTCAATATCGGTTTTTCAATATCGGTTCTAATATCGGTTTCAATATCGGTTTTTCAATATCAGTTTTTCGATATAGGTTTTTCAATATCGGTTTTTCAATATCGGTTTTTCAATATCAGTTTTTCAATATTTGTTTTCAATATCGGTTTTTGAATATCGGTTCTAATATCGGTTTCAATATCGGTTTTTGAATATCGGTTCTAATATCGGATTCAATATCGGTTTTTCAATATCAGTTTTTCAATATTTGTTTATTTTCAATATCGGTTTTTGAATATTTGTTCTCCAATGTCGGTTTTTGAATATCGGTACTAATATCGGATTCAATATCGGTTTTTCAATATCGGTTTTTCAATATCAGTTTTTCGATATCAGTTTTTCAATATTTGTTTTTCAATATCGGTTTTTCAATATCAGTTTTTCGATATCAGTTTTTCAATATTTGTTTTTCAATATCGGTTTTTCAATATCGGTTCAAATATCGGTTTCAATATCGGTTTTTCAATATCAGTTTTTCGATATAGGTTTTTCAATATCGGTTTTTCAATATCGGTTTTTCAATATCAGTTTTTCAATATTTGTTTTCAATATCGGTTTTTGAATATCGGTTCTAATATCGGTTTCAATATCGGTTTTTGAATATCGGTTCTAATATCGGATTCAATATCGGTTTTTCAATATCAGTTTTTCAATATTTGTTTTTCAACATCGGTTTTTGAATATTTGTTCTCCAATGTCGGTTTTTGAATATCGGTACTAATATCGGATTCAATATCGGTTTTTCAATATCGGTTCTAATATCGGATTCAATATCGGTTTTTCAATATCAGTTTTTCAATACTTGTTTTTCTATATCGGTTTTTGAATATTTGTTCTCCAATATCGGTTTTTGAATATCGGTTCTAATATCGGATTCAATATCGGTTTTTGAATATCGGTTCTAATATCGGATTCAATATCGGTTTTTCAATATCGGTTCTAATATCGGATTCAATATCGGTTTTTCAATATCGGTTCTAATATCGGATTCAATATCGGTTTTTCAATATCGGTTTTGCAATATCAGTTTTTCGATATAAGTTTTTCAATATCGGTTTTTCAATATCGGTTTTTCAATATCGGTTTTTCAATATTTGTTTTTCAATATCGGTTCTAATATCGGTTTCAATATCGGTTTTGCAATATCAGTTTTTCGATATAAGTTTTTCAATATCGGTTTTTCAATATCGGTTTTTCAATATCGGTTTTGCAATATCAGTTTCTCAATATCAGTTTTTCTATATCAGTTTTTCAATATCGGTTTTTCAATATCAGTTTTTCGATATAGGTTTTTCAATATCGGTTTTTCAATATCGGTTTTTCAATATCAGTTTTTCAATATTTGTTTTCAATATCGGTTTTTCAATATCGGTTTTTCAATATCGGTTCTAATATCGGTTTCAATATCGGTTTTGCAATATCGGTTTTTCAATATCAGTTTTTCGATATCAGTTTTTCAATATTTGTTTTTCAATATCGGTTTTTCAATATCGGTTCTAATATCGGTTTCAATATCGGTTTTTCAATATCAGTTTTTCGATATAGGTTTTTCAATATCGGTTTTTCAATATCGGTTTTTCAATATCAGTTTTTCAATATTTGTTTTCAATATCGGTTTTTGAATATCGGTTCTAATATCGGTTTCAATATCGGTTTTTGAATATCGGTTCTAATATCGGATTCAATATCGGTTTTTCAATATCAGTTTTTCAATATTTGTTTTTCAATATCGGTTTTTGAATATTTGTTCTCCAATGTCGGTTTTTGAATATCGGTACTAATATCGGATTCAATATCGGTTTTTCAATATCGGTTCTAATATCGGATTCAATATCGGTTTTTCAATATCAGTTTTTCAATACTTGTTTTTCAATATCGGTTTTTGAATATTTGTTCTCCAATATCGGTTCTTGAATATCGGTTCTAATATCGGATTCAATATCGGTTTTTGAATATCGGTTCTAATATCGGATTCAATATCGGTTTTTGAATATCGGTTCTAATATCGGATTCAATATCGGTTTTTCAATATCGGTTCTAATATCGGATTCAATATCGGTTTTTCAATATCGGTTTTTCAATGTCGGTTCTAATATCGGATTCAATATCGGTTTTTGAATATCGGTTTTGCAATATCAGTTTTTCGATATAAGTTTTTCAATATCGGTTTTTCAATATCGGTTTTTCAATATCGGTTTTTCAATATTTGTTTTTCAATATCGGTTTTTTCAATATCAGTTTTTCAATATTTGTTCTCCAATATCGGTTTTTGAATATCGGTTCTAATATCGGATTCAATATCGGTTTTTCAATATCGATTTTTCAATATCGGTTTTTCAATATCGGTTCTAATATCGGTTTCAATATCGGTTTTGCAATATCAGTTTTTCGATATAAGTTTTTCGATATAGGTTTTTCAATATCGGTTTTTCAATATCGGTTCTAATATCGGTTTCAATATCAGTTTTTCAATATTTGTTTTTCAATATCGGTTCTAATATCGGTTTCAATATCGGTTTTTCAATATCGGTTCTCCAATATCGGTTTTTGAATATCGGTTCTAATATCGGATTCAATATCGGTTTTTCAATATCGGTTTTTCAATATCAGTTTTTCGATATCAGTTTTTCAATATTTGTTTTTCAATATCGGTTTTTCAATATCAGTTTTTCAATACTTGTTTTTCAATATCGGTTTTTGAATATTTGTTCTCCAATATCGGTTCTTGAATATCGGTTCTAATATCGGATTCAATATCGGTTTTTGAATATCGGTTCTAATATCGGATTCAATATCGGTTTTTGAATATCGGTTCTAATATCGGATTCAATATCGGTTTTTCAATATCGGTTCTAATATCGGATTCAATATCGGTTTTTCAATATCGGTTTTTCAATGTCGGTTCTAATATCGGATTCAATATCGGTTTTTGAATATCGGTTTTGCAATATCAGTTTTTCGATATAAGTTTTTCAATATCGGTTTTTCAATATCGGTTTTTCAATATCGGTTTTTCAATATTTGTTTTTCAATATCGGTTTTTTCAATATCAGTTTTTCAATATTTGTTCTCCAATATCGGTTTTTGAATATCGGTTCTAATATCGGATTCAATATCGGTTTTTCAATATCGATTTTTCAATATCGGTTTTTCAATATCGGTTCTAATATCGGTTTCAATATCGGTTTTGCAATATCAGTTTTTCGATATAAGTTTTTCGATATAGGTTTTTCAATATCGGTTTTTCAATATCGGTTCTAATATCGGTTTCAATATCAGTTTTTCAATATTTGTTTTTCAATATCGGTTCTAATATCGGTTTCAATATCGGTTTTTCAATATCGGTTCTCCAATATCGGTTTTTGAATATCGGTTCTAATATCGGATTCAATATCGGTTTTTCAATATCGGTTCTCCAATATCGGTTTTTGAATATCGGTTCTAATATCGGATTCAATATCGGTTTTTCAATATCGGTTTTTCAATATCAGTTTTTCGATATCAGTTTTTCAATATTTGTTTTTCAATATCGGTTTTTCAATATCAGTTTTTCAATATCGGTTTTTCAATATCAGTTTTTCGATATAGGTTTTTCAATATCGGTTTTTCAATATCGGTTTTTCAATATCAGTTTTTCAATATTTGTTTTCAATATCGGTTTTTCAATATCGGTTTTTCAATATCGGTTCTAATATCGGTTTCAATATCGGTTTTGCAATATCGGTTTTTCAATATCAGTTTTTCGATATCAGTTTTTCAATATTTGTTTTTCAATATCGGTTTTTCAATATCGGTTCTAATATCGGTTTCAATATCGGTTTTTCAATATCAGTTTTTCGATATAGGTTTTTCAATATCGGTTTTTCAATATCGGTTTTTCAATATCAGTTTTTCAATATTTGTTTTCAATATCGGTTTTTGAATATCGGTTCTAATATCGGTTTCAATATCGGTTTTTGAATATCGGTTCTAATATCGGATTCAATATCGGTTTTTCAATATCAGTTTTTCAATATTTGTTTTTCAATATCGGTTTTTGAATATTTGTTCTCCAATGTCGGTTTTTGAATATCGGTACTAATATCGGATTCAATATCGGTTTTTCAATATCGGTTCTAATATCGGATTCAATATCGGTTTTTCAATATCAGTTTTTCAATACTTGTTTTTCAATATCGGTTTTTGAATATTTGTTCTCCAATATCGGTTCTTGAATATCGGTTCTAATATCGGATTCAATATCGGTTTTTGAATATCGGTTCTAATATCGGATTCAATATCGGTTTTTGAATATCGGTTCTAATATCGGATTCAATATCGGTTTTTCAATATCGGTTCTAATATCGGATTCAATATCGGTTTTTCAATATCGGTTTTTCAATGTCGGTTCTAATATCGGATTCAATATCGGTTTTTGAATATCGGTTTTGCAATATCAGTTTTTCGATATAAGTTTTTCAATATCGGTTTTTCAATATCGGTTTTTCAATATCGGTTTTTCAATATTTGTTTTTCAATATCGGTTTTTTCAATATCAGTTTTTCAATATTTGTTCTCCAATATCGGTTTTTGAATATCGGTTCTAATATCGGATTCAATATCGGTTTTTCAATATCGATTTTTCAATATCGGTTTTTCAATATCGGTTCTAATATCGGTTTCAATATCGGTTTTGCAATATCAGTTTTTCGATATAAGTTTTTCGATATAGGTTTTTCAATATCGGTTTTTCAATATCGGTTCTAATATCGGTTTCAATATCAGTTTTTCAATATTTGTTTTTCAATATCGGTTCTAATATCGGTTTCAATATCGGTTTTTCAATATCGGTTCTCCAATATCGGTTTTTGAATATCGGTTCTAATATCGGATTCAATATCGGTTTTTCAATATCGGTTTTTCAATATCAGTTTTTCGATATCAGTTTTTCAATATTTGTTTTTCAATATCGGTTTTTCAATATCAGTTTTTCAATACTTGTTTTTCAATATCGGTTTTTGAATATTTGTTCTCCAATATCGGTTCTTGAATATCGGTTCTAATATCGGATTCAATATCGGTTTTTGAATATCGGTTCTAATATCGGATTCAATATCGGTTTTTGAATATCGGTTCTAATATCGGATTCAATATCGGTTTTTCAATATCGGTTCTAATATCGGATTCAATATCGGTTTTTCAATATCGGTTTTTCAATGTCGGTTCTAATATCGGATTCAATATCGGTTTTTGAATATCGGTTTTGCAATATCAGTTTTTCGATATAAGTTTTTCAATATCGGTTTTTCAATATCGGTTTTTCAATATCGGTTTTTCAATATTTGTTTTTCAATATCGGTTTTTTCAATATCAGTTTTTCAATATTTGTTCTCCAATATCGGTTTTTGAATATCGGTTCTAATATCGGATTCAATATCGGTTTTTCAATATCGATTTTTCAATATCGGTTTTTCAATATCGGTTCTAATATCGGTTTCAATATCGGTTTTGCAATATCAGTTTTTCGATATAAGTTTTTCGATATAGGTTTTTCAATATCGGTTTTTCAATATCGGTTCTAATATCGGTTTCAATATCAGTTTTTCAATATTTGTTTTTCAATATCGGTTCTAATATCGGTTTCAATATCGGTTTTTCAATATCGGTTCTCCAATATCGGTTTTTGAATATCGGTTCTAATATCGGATTCAATATCGGTTTTTCAATATCGGTTCTCCAATATCGGTTTTTGAATATCGGTTCTAATATCGGATTCAATATCGGTTTTTCAATATCGGTTTTTCAATATCAGTTTTTCGATATCAGTTTTTCAATATTTGTTTTTCAATATCGGTTTTTCAATATCAGTTTTTCAATACTTGTTTTTCAATATCGGTTTTTGAATATTTGTTCTCCAATATCGGTTCTTGAATATCGGTTCTAATATCGGATTCAATATCGGTTTTTGAATATCGGTTCTAATATCGGATTCAATATCGGTTTTTGAATATCGGTTCTAATATCGGATTCAATATCGGTTTTTCAATATCGGTTCTAATATCGGATTCAATATCGGTTTTTCAATATCGGTTTTTCAATGTCGGTTCTAATATCGGATTCAATATCGGTTTTTGAATATCGGTTTTGCAATATCAGTTTTTCGATATAAGTTTTTCAATATCGGTTTTTCAATATCGGTTTTTCAATATCGGTTTTTCAATATTTGTTTTTCAATATCGGTTTTTTCAATATCAGTTTTTCAATATTTGTTCTCCAATATCGGTTTTTGAATATCGGTTCTAATATCGGATTCAATATCGGTTTTTCAATATCGATTTTTCAATATCGGTTTTTCAATATCGGTTCTAATATCGGTTTCAATATCGGTTTTGCAATATCAGTTTTTCGATATAAGTTTTTCGATATAGGTTTTTCAATATCGGTTTTTCAATATCGGTTCTAATATCGGTTTCAATATCAGTTTTTCAATATTTGTTTTTCAATATCGGTTCTAATATCGGTTTCAATATCGGTTTTTCAATATCGGTTCTCCAATATCGGTTTTTGAATATCGGTTCTAATATCGGATTCAATATCGGTTTTTCAATATCGGTTTTTCAATATCAGTTTTTCGATATCAGTTTTTCAATATTTGTTTTTCAATATCGGTTTTTCAATATCAGTTTTTCGATATCAGTTTTTCAATATTTGTTTTTCAATATCGGTTTTTCAATATCGGTTCTAATATCGGTTTCAATATCGGTTTTTCAATATCAGTTTTTCGATATAGGTTTTTCAATATCGGTTTTTCAATATCGGTTTTTCAATATCAGTTTTTCAATATTTGTTTTCAATATCGGTTTTTGAATATCGGTTCTAATATCGGTTTCAATATCGGTTTTTGAATATCGGTTCTAATATCGGATTCAATATCGGTTTTTCAATATCAGTTTTTCAATATTTGTTTTTCAATATCGGTTTTTGAATATTTGTTCTCCAATGTCGGTTTTTGAATATCGGTACTAATATCGGATTCAATATCGGTTTTTCAATATCGGTTCTAATATCGGATTCAATATCGGTTTTTCAATATCAGTTTTTCAATACTTGTTTTTCTATATCGGTTTTTGAATATTTGTTCTCCAATATCGGTTTTTGAATATCGGTTCTAATATCGGATTCAATATCGGTTTTTGAATATCGGTTCTAATATCGGATTCAATATCGGTTTTTCAATATCGGTTCTAATATCGGATTCAATATCGGTTTTTCAATATCGGTTCTAATATCGGATTCAATATCGGTTTTTCAATATCGGTTTTGCAATATCAGTTTTTCGATATAAGTTTTTCAATATCGGTTTTTCAATATCGGTTTTTCAATATCGGTTTTTCAATATTTGTTTTTCAATATCGGTTTTTTCAATATCAGTTTTTGAATATTTGTTCTCCAATATCGGTTTTTGAATATCGGTTCTAATATCGGATTCAATATCGGTTTTTCAATATCGATTTTTCAATATCGGTTAATCAATATCGGTTCTAATATCGGTTTCAATATCGGTTTTGCAATATCAGTTTTTCGATATAAATTTTTCGATATAGGTTTTTCAATATCGGTTTTTCAATATCGGTTCTAATATCGGTTTCAATATCAGTTTTTCAATATCGGTTTTTCAATATCGGTTCTAATATCGGATTCAATATCGGTTTTTCAATATCGGTTCTAATATCGGATTCAATATCGGTTTTTCAATATCGGTTTTGCAATATCAGTTTTTCGATATAAGTTTTTCAATATCGGTTTTTCAATATCGGTTTTTCAATATTTGTTTTTCAATATCGGTTTTTTCAATATCAGTTTTTCAATATTTGTTCTCCAATATCGGTTTTTGAATATCGGTTCTAATATCGGATTCAATATCGGTTTTTCAATATCGATTTTTCAATATCGGTTTTTCAATATCGGTTCTAATATCGGTTTCAATATCGGTTTTGCAATATCAGTTTTTCGATATAAGTTTTTCGATATAGGTTTTTCAATATCGGTTTTTCAATATCGGTTCTAATATCGGTTTCAATATCAGTTTTTCAATATTTGTTTTTCAATATCGGTTTTTCAATATCAGTTCTAATATCGGTTTCAATATCGGTTTTTCAATATCGGTTTTTCAATATCGGTTTTTCAATATCAGTTTTTCGATATCAGTTTTTCAATATTTGCTTTACAATATCGGTTTTTCAATATCGGTTTAGAACAATATCGGTTTTGCAATATCAGTTTCTCAATATCAGTTTTTCGATATCAGTTTTTCAATATTTGTTTTTCAATATCGGTTTTTCAATATCGGTTCTAACATCGGTTTAAATATCGGTTTTGCAATATCAGTTTTTCAATATCGGTTCTAATATCGGATTCAATATCGGTTTTTCAATATCGGTTCTAATATCGGATTCAATATCGGTTTTTCAATATCGGTTTTGCAATATCAGTTTTTCGATATAAGTTTTTCAATATCGGTTTTTCAATATCGGTTTTTCAATATTTGTTTTTCAATATCGGTTTTTTCAATATCAGTTTTTCAATATTTGTTCTCCAATATCGGTTTTTGAATATCGGTTCTAATATCGGATTCAATATCGGTTTTTCAATATCGATTTTTCAATATCGGTTTTTCAATATCGGTTCTAATATCGGTTTCAATATCGGTTTTGCAATATCAGTTTTTCGATATAAGTTTTTCGATATAGGTTTTTCAATATCGGTTTTTCAATATCGGTTCTAATATCGGTTTCAATATCAGTTTTTCAATATCGGTTTTTCAATATCGGTTCTAATATCGGATTCAATATCGGTTTTTCAATATCGGTTTTTCAATATCGGTTTTTCAATATCAGTTTTTCAATATGTGTTCTCCAATATCGGTTTTTGAATATCGGTTCTAATATCGGATTCAATATCGGTTTTTCAATATCGGTTTTTCAATATCAGTTTTTCGATATCAGTTTTTCAATATTTGTTTTTCAATATCGGTTTTTCAATATCAGTTCTAATATCGGTTTCAATATCGGTTTTTCAATATCGGTTTTTCAATATCGGTTTTTCAATATCAGTTTTTCGATATCAGTTTTTCAATATTTGCTTTACAATATCGGTTTTTCAATATCGGTTTAGAACAATATCGGTTTTGCAATATCAGTTTCTCAATATCAGTTTTTCGATATCAGTTTTTCAATATTTGTTTTTCAATATCGGTTTTTCAATATCGGTTCTAACATCGGTTTAAATATCGGTTTTGCAATATCAGTTTTTCGATATAAGTTTTTCAATATCGGTTTTTCAATATCGGTTTTTCAATATTTGTTTTCAATATCGGTTTTTCAATATCAGTTTTTCAATATTTGTTCTCCAATATCGGTTTTTGAATATCGGTTTTAATATCGGATTCAATATCGGTTTTTCAATATCGGTTTTTCAATATCAGTTTTTCAATATTTGCTTTACAATATCGGTTTTTCAATGTCGGTTTAGAACAATATCGGTTTTGCAATATCAGTTTCTCAATATCAGTTTTTCGATATCAGTTTTTCAATATTTGTTTTTCAATATCGGTTCTAATATCGGTTTCAATATCGGTTTTGCAATATCAGTTTTTCGATATAAGTTTTTCAATATCGGTTTTTCAATATCGGTTTTTCAATATCGGTTTTGCAATATCAGTTTCTCAATATCAGTTTTTCGATATCAGTTTTTCAATATCGGTTTTTCAATATCAGTTTTTCGATATAGGTTTTTCAATATCGGTTTTTCAATATCGGTTTTTCAATATCAGTTTTTCAATATTTGTTTTCAATATCGGTTTTTCAATATCGGTTCTAATATCGGTTTCAATATCGGTTTTGCAATATCGGTTTTTCAATATCAGTTTTTCGATATCAGTTTTTCAATATTTGTTTTTCAATATCGGTTTTTCAATATCGGTTCTAATATCGGTTTCAATATCGGTTTTTCAATATCAGTTTTTCGATATAGGTTTTTCAATATCGGTTTTTCAATATCGGTTTTTCAATATCAGTTTTTCAATATTTGTTTTCAATATCGGTGTTTGAATATCGGTTCTAATATCGGTTTCAATATCGGTTTTTGAATATCGGTTCTAATATCGGATTCAATATCGGTTTTTCAATATCAGTTTTTCAATATTTGTTTTTCAATATCGGTTTTTGAATATTTGTTCTCCAATGTCGGTTTTTGAATATCGGTACTAATATCGGATTCAATATCGGTTTTTCAATATCGGTTCTAATATCGGATTCAATATCGGTTTTTCAATATCAGTTTTTCAATACTTGTTTTTCTATATCGGTTTTTGAATATTTGTTCTCCAATATCGGTTTTTGAATATCGGTTCTAATATCGGATTCAATATCGGTTTTTGAATATCGGTTCTAATATCGGATTCAATATCGGTTTTTGAATATCGGTTCTAATATCGGATTCAATATCGGTTTTTCAATATCGGTTCTAATATCGGATTCAATATCGGTTTTTCAATATCGGTTCTAATATCGGATTCAATATCGGTTTTTCAATATCGGCTTTGCAATATCAGTTTTTCGATATAAGTTTTTCAATATCGGTTTTTCAATATCGGTTTTTCAATATCGGTTTTTCAATATCGGTTTTTCAATATTTGTTTTTCAATATCGGTTTTTTCAATATCAGTTTTTGAATATTTGTTCTCCAATATCGGTTTTTGAATATCGGTTCTAATATCGGATTCAATATCGGTTTTTCAATATCGATTTTTCAATATCGGTTAATCAATATCGGTTCTAATATCGGTTTCAATATCGGTTTTGCAATATCAGTTTTTCGATATAAATTTTTCGATATAGGTTTTTCAATATCGGTTTTTCAATATCGGTTCTAATATCGGTTTCAATATCAGTTTTTCAATATCGGTTTTTCAATATCGGTTCTAATATCGGATTCAATATCGGTTTTTCAATATCGGTTCTAATATCGGATTCAATATCGGTTTTTCAATATCGGTTTTGCAATATCAGTTTTTCGATATAAGTTTTTCAATATCGGTTTTTCAATATCGGTTTTTCAATATTTGTTTTTCAATATCGGTTTTTTCAATATCAGTTTTTCAATATTTGTTCTCCAATATCGGTTTTTGAATATCGGTTCTAATATGGGATTCAATATCGGTTTTTCAATATCGATTTTTCAATATCGGTTTTTCAATATCGGTTCTAATATCGGTTTCAATATCGGTTTTGCAATATCAGTTTTTCGATATAAGTTTTTCGATATAGGTTTTTCAATATCGGTTTTTCAATATCGGTTCTAATATCGGTTTCAATATCAGTTTTTCAATATCGGTTTTTCAATATCGGTTCTAATATCGGTTTCAATATCGGTTTTTCAATATCAGTTTTTCAATATCGGTTTTTCAATATTTGTTTTTCAATATCGGTTTTTCAATATCAGTTTTTCGATATCAGTTTTTCAATATTTGTTTTTCAATATCGGTTTTTCAATATCGGTTCTAATATCGGTTTCAATATCGGTTTTTCAATATCAGTTTTTCGATATAGGTTTTTCAATATCGGTTTTTCAATATCGGTTTTTCAATATCAGTTTTTCAATATTTGTTTTCAATATCGGTTTTTGAATATCGGTTCTAATATCGGTTTCAATATCGGTTTTTGAATATCGGTTCTAATATCGGATTCAATATCGGTTTTTCAATATCAGTTTTTCAATATTTGTTTTTCAATATCGGTTTTTGAATATTTGTTCTCCAATGTCGGTTTTTGAATATCGGTACCAATATCGGATTCAATATCGGTTTTTCAATATCGGTTCTAATATCGGATTCAATATCGGTTTTTCAATATCAGTTTTTCAATACTTGTTTTTCTATATCGGTTTTTGAATATTTGTTCTCCAATATCGGTTTTTCAATATCGGTTCTAATATCGGATTCAATATCGGTTTTTCAATATCGGTTTTGCAATATCAGTTTTTCGATATAAGTTTTTCAATATCGGTTTTTCAATATCGGTTTTTCAATATTTGTTTTTCAATATCGGTTTTTTCAATATCAGTTTTTGAATATTTGTTCTCCAATATCGGTTTTTGAATATCGGTTCTAATATCGGATTCAATATCGGTTTTTCAATATCGATTTTTCAATATCGGTTAATCAATATCGGTTCTAATATCGGTTTCAATATCGGTTTTGCAATATCAGTTTTTCGATATAAATTTTTCGATATAGGTTTTTCAATATCGGTTTTTCAATATCGGTTCTAATATCGGTTTCAATATCAGTTTTTCAATATCGGTTTTTCAATATCGGTTCTAATATCGGATTCAATATCGGTTTTTCAATATCGGTTCTAATATCGGATTCAATATCGGTTTTTCAATATCGGTTTTGCAATATCAGTTTTTCGATATAAGTTTTTCAATATCGGTTTTTCAATATCGGTTTTTCAATATTTGTTTTTCAATATCGGTTTTTTCATAATCAGTTTTTCAATATTTGTTCTCCAATATCGGTTTTTGAATATCGGTTCTAATATCGGATTCAATATCGGTTTTTCAATATCGATTTTTCAATATCGGTTTTTCAATATCGGTTCTAATATCGGTTTCAATATCGGTTTTGCAATATCAGTTTTTCGATATAAGTTTTTCGATATAGGTTTTTCAATATCGGTTTTTCAATATCGGTTCTAATATCGGTTTCAATATCAGTTTTTCAATATTTGTTTTTCAATATCGGTTTTTCAATATCAGTTCTAATATCGGTTTCAATATCGGTTTTTCAATATCGGTTTTTCAATATCGGTTTTTCAATATCAGTTTTTCGATATCAGTTTTTCAATATTTGCTTTACAATATCGGTTTTTCAATATCGGTTTAGAACAATATCGGTTTTGCAATATCAGTTTCTCAATATCAGTTTTTCGATATCAGTTTTTCAATATTTGTTTTTCAATATCGGTTTTTCAATATCGGTTCTAACATCGGTTTAAATATCGGTTTTGCAATATCAGTTTTTCGATATAAGTTTTTCAATATCGGTTTTTCAATATCGGTTTTTCAATATTTGTTTTCAATATCGGTTTTTCAATATCAGTTTTTCAATATTTGTTCTCCAATATCGGTTTTTGAATATCGGTTTTAATATCGGATTCAATATCGGTTTTTCAATATCGGTTTTTCAATATCAGTTTTTCAATATTTGCTTTACAATATCGGTTTTTCAATGTCGGTTTAGAACAATATCGGTTTTGCAATATCAGTTTCTCAATATCAGTTTTTCGATATCAGTTTTTCAATATTTGTTTTTCAATATCGGTTCTAATATCGGTTTCAATATCGGTTTTGCAATATCAGTTTTTCGATATAAGTTTTTCAATATCGGTTTTTCAATATCGGTTTTTCAATATCGGTTTTGCAATATCAGTTTCTCAATATCAGTTTTTCGATATCAGTTTTTCAATATCGGTTTTTCAATATCAGTTTTTCGATATAGGTTTTTCAATATCGGTTTTTCAATATCGGTTCTAATATCGGTTTCAATATCGGTTTTTCAATATCAGTTTTTCGATATAGGTTTTTCAATATCGGTTTTTCAATATCGGTTTTTCAATATCAGTTTTTCAATATTTGTTTTCAATATCGGTTTTTGAATATCGGTTCTAATATCGGTTTCAATATCGGTTTTTGAATATCGGTTCTAATATCGGATTCAATATCGGTTTTTCAATATCAGTTTTTCAATATTTGTTTTTCAATATCCGTTTTTGAATATTTGTTCTCCGATGTCGGTTTTTGAATATCGGTACTAATATCGGATTCAATATCGGTTTTTCAATATCGGTTCTAATATCGGATTCAATATCGGTTTTTCAATATCAGTTTTTCAATACTTGTTTTTCTATATCGGTTTTTGAATATTTGTTCTCCAATATCGGTTTTTGAATATCGGTTCTAATATCGGATTCAATATCGGTTTTTGAATATCGGTTCTAATATCGGATTCAATATCGGTTTTTCAATATCGGTTCTAATATCGGATTCAATATCGGTTTTTCAATATCGGTTCTAATATCGGATTCAATATCGGTTTTTCAATATCGGTTTTGCAATATCAGTTTTTCGATATAAGTTTTTCAATATCGGTTTTTCAATATCGGTTTTTCAATATCGGTTTTAATATTTGTTTTTCAATATCGGTTTTTTCAATATCAGTTTTTGAATATTTGTTCTCCAATATCGGTTTTTGAATATCGGTTCTAATATCGGATTCAATATCGGTTTTTCAATATCGATTTTTCAATATCGGTTAATCAATATCGGTTCTAATATCGGTTTCAATATCGGTTTTGCAATATCAGTTTTTCGATATAAATTTTTCGATATAGGTTTTTCAATATCGGTTTTTCAATATCGGTTTTGCAATATCAGTTTTTCGATATAAGTTTTTCAATATCGGTTTTTCAATATCGGTTTTTCAATATTTGTTTTTCAATATCGGTTTTTTCAATATCAGTTTTTGAATATTTGTTCTCCAATATCGGTTTTTGAATATCGGTTCTAATATCGGATTCAATATCGGTTTTTCAATATCGATTTTTCAATATCGGTTAATCAATATCGGTTCTAATATCGGTTTCAATATCGGTTTTGCAATATCGGTTCTAATATCGGATTCAATATCGGTTTTTCAATATCGGTTTTTCAATATCGGTTCTAATATCGGTTTCAAAATCAGTTTTTCAATATCGGTTTTTCAATATCGGTTCTAATATCGGTTTCAATATCAGTTTTTCAATATCGGTTTTTCAATATCGGTTCTTATATCGGTTTCAATATCGGTTTTTCAATATCGGTTTTTCAATATCGGCTTTTCAATATCAGTTTTTCAATACTTGTTCTCCAATATCGGTTTTTGTATATCGGTTCTAATATCGGTTTTTCAATATCGGTTTTTCAATATCGGTTTTTCAATATCAGTTTTTCGATATCAGTTTTTCAATATTTGCTTTACAATATCGGTTTTTCAATATCGGTTTAGAACAATATCGGTTTTTCAATATCGGTTTTTCAATATCGGTTTTTCAATATTTGTTTTTCAATATCGGTTTTTCAATATCAGTTTTTCAATCTTTGTTCTCCAATATCGGTTTTTGAATATCGGTTCTAATATCGGATTCAATATCGGTTTTTCAATATCGGTTTTTCAATATCAGTTTTTCGATATCAGTTTTTCAATATTTGTTTTTCAATATCGGTTTTTCAATATCAGTTCTAATATCGGTTTCAATATCGGTTTTTCAATGTCGGTTTAGAACAATATCGGTTTTGCAATATCAGTTTCTCAATATCAGTTTTTCGATATCAGTTTTTCAATATTTGTTTTTCAATATCGGTTCTAATATCGGTTTCAATATCGGTTTTGCAATATCAGTTTTTCGATATAAGTTTTTCAATATCGGTTTTTCAATATCGGTTTTTCAATATCGGTTTTTCAATATCAGTTTTTCAATATCGGTTTTTCAATATCGGTTTTTCAATATCGGTTTTTCAATATCAGTTTTTCAATATTTGTTTTCAATATCGGTTTTTCAATATCGGTTTTTCAATATCGGTTCTAATATCGGTTTCAATATCGGTTTTGCAATATCGGTTTTTCAATATCAGTTTTTCGATATCAGTTTTTTAATATTTGTTTTTCAATATCGGTTTTTCAATATTGGTTCTAATATCGGTTTCAATATCGGTTTTTGAATATCGGTTCTAATATCGGATTCAATATCGGTTTTTCAATATCGGTTTTTCAATATCGGTTCTAATATCGGATTCAATATCGGTTTTTCAATATCGGTTTTGCAATATCAGTTTTTCGATATAAGTATTTCAATATCGGTTTTTCAATATCGGTTTTTCAATATCGGTTTTACAATATTTGTTTTTCAATATCGGTTTTTTCAATATCAGTTTTTGAATATTTGTTCTCCAATATCGGTTTTTGAATATCGGTTCTAATATCGGATTCAATATCGGTTTTTCAATATCGATTTTTCAATATCGGTTAATCAATATCGGTTCTAATATCGGTTTCAATATCGGTATTGCAATATCGGTTCTAATATCGGATTCAATATCGGTTTTTCAATATCGCTTCTAATATCGGATTCAATATCGGTTTTTCAATATCGGTTTTTCAATATCGGTTCTAATATCGGATTCAATATCGGTTTTTCAATATCGGTTTTGCAATATCAGTTTTTCGATATAAGTTTTTCAATATCGGTTTTTCAATATCGGTTTTTCAATATCGGTTTTTCAATATTTGTTTTTCAATATCGGTTTTTTCAATATCAGTTTTTCAATATTTGTTCTCCAATATCGGTTTTTGAATATCGGTTCTAATATCGGATTCAATATCGGTTTTTCAATATCGGTTTTTCAATATCAGTTTTTCGATATCAGTTTTTCAATATTTGTTTTTCAATATCGGTTTTTCAATATCGGTTCTAATATCGGTTTCTATATCGGTTTTTCAATATCGGTTTTTCAATATCGGTTTTTCAATATCAGTTTTTCGATATCAGTTTTTCAATATTTGCTTTACAATATCGGTTTTTCAATATCGGTTTAGAACAATATCGGTTTTGCAATATCAGTTTCTCAATATCAGTTTTTCGATATCAGTTTTTCAATATTTGTTTTTCAATATCGGTTTTTCAATATCGGTTCTAACATCGGTTTCAATATCGGTTTTGCAATATCAGTTTTTCGATATAAGCTTTTCAATATCGGTTTTTCAATATCGGTTTTTCAATATCGGTTTTTCAATATTTGTTTTTCAATATCGGTTTTTTCAATATCAGTTTTTCAATATTTGTTCTCCAATATCGGTTTTTGAATATCGGTTCTAATATCGGATTCAATATCGGTTTTTCAATATCGATTTTTCAATATCGGTTCTAATATCGGTTTCAATATCGGTTTTGCAATATCAGTTTTTCGATATAAGTTTTTCGATATAGGTTTTTCAATATCGGTTTTTCAATATCGGTTCTAATATCGGTTTTTCAATATCGGTTTTTCAATATCAGTTTTTCGATATCAGTTTTTCAATATTTGCTTTACAATATCGGTTTTTCAATATCGGTTTAGAACAATATCGGTTTTGCAATATCAGTTTCTCAATATCAGTTTTTCGATATAAGTTTTTCAATATCGGTTTTTCAATATCGGTTTTTCAATATCGGTTTTTCAATATCGGTTTTTCAATATTTGTTTTTCAATATCGGTTTTTCAATATCAGTTTTTCAATATTTGTTCTCCAATATCGGTTTTTGAATATCGGTTCTAATATCGGATTCAATATCGGTTTTTCAATATCGGTTTTTCAATATCAGTTTTTCGATATCAGTTTTTCAATATTTGTTTTTCAATATCGGTTTTTCAATATCAGTTCTAATATCGGTTTCAATATCGGTTTTTCAATATCGGTTTTTCAATATCGGTTTTTCAATATCAGTTTTTCGATATCAGTTTTTCAATATTTGCTTTACAATATCGGTTTTTCAATATCGGTTTAGAACAATATCGGTTTTGCAATATCAGTTTCTCAATATCAGTTTTTCGATATCAGTTTTTCAATATTTGTTTTTCAATATCGGTTTTTCAATATCGGTTCTAACATCGGTTTCAATATCGGTTTTGCAATATCAGTTTTTCGATATCAGTTTTTCGATATCAGTTTTTCAATATCGGTTTTTCAATATCAGTTTTTCGATATAGGTTTTTCAATATCGGTTTTTCAATATCGGTTTTTCAATATTTGTTTTTCAATATCGGTTTTTCAATATCAGTTTTTCAATATTTGTTCTCCAATATCGGTTTTTGAATATCGGTTCTAATATCGGATTCAATATCGGTTTTTCAATATCGGTTTTTCAATATCAGTTTTTCAATATTTGCTTTACAATATCGGTTTTTCAATGTCGGTTTAGAACAATATCGGTTTTGCAATATCAGTTTCTCAATATCAGTTTTTCGATATCAGTTTTTCAATATTTGTTTTTCAATATCGGTTCTAATATCGGTTTCAATATCGGTTTTGCAATATCAGTTTTTCGATATAAGTTTTTCGATATAGGTTTTTCAATATCGGTTTTTCAATATCGGTTCTAATATCGGTTTCAATATCAGTTTTTCAATATCGGATTTTCAATATCGGTTCTAACATCGGTTTCAATATCGGTTTTGCAATATCAGTTTTTCGATATAAGTTTTTCAATATCGGTTTTTCAATATCGGTTTTTCAATATCGGTTTTGCAATATCAGTTTCTCAATATCAGTTTTTCGATATCAGTTTTTCAATATCGGTTTTTCAATATCAGTTTTTCGATATAGGTTTTTCAATATCGGTTTTTCAATATCGGTTTTTCAATATCAGTTTTTCAATATTTGTTTTCAATATCGGTTTTTCAATATCGGTTTTTCAATATCGGTTCTAATATCGGTTTCAATATCGGTTTTGCAATATCGGTTTTTCAATATCAGTTTAGAACAATATCGGTTTTGCAATATCAGTTTCTCAATATCAGTTTTTCGATATCAGTTTTTCAATATTTGTTTTTCAATACCGGTTTTTCAATATCGGTTCTAACATCGGTTTCAATATCGGTTTTGCAATATCAGTTTTTCGATATAAGTTTTTCGATATAGGTTTTTCAATATCGGTTTTTCAATATCGGTTCTAATATCGGTTTCAATATCAGTTTTTCAATATCGGTTTTTCAATATCGGTTCTAATATCGGTTTCAATAGCGGTTTTTCAATATCGGTTTTTCAATATCGGTTTTTCAATATCAGTTTTTCAATATTTGTTCTCCAATATCGGTTTTTGAATATCGGTTCTAATATCGGATTCAATATCGGTTTTTCAATATCAGTTTTTCGATATCAGTTTTTCAATATTTGTTTTTCAATATCGGTTTTTCAATATCAGTTCTAATATCGGTTTCAATATCGGTTTTTCAATATCGGTTTTTCAATATCGGTTTTTCAATATCAGTTTTTCGATATCAGTTTTTCAATATTTGCTTTACAATATCGGTTTTTCAATATCGGTTTAGAACAATATCGGTTTTGCAATATCAGTTTCTCAATATCAGTTTTTCGATATCAGTTTTTCAATATTTGTTTTTCAATATCGGTTTTTCAATATCGGTTCTAACATCGGTTTCAATATCGGTTTTGCAATATCAGTTTTTCGATATAAGTTTTTCAATATCGGTTTTTCAATATCGGTTTTTCAATATTTGTTTTCAATATCGGTTTTTCAATACCAGTTTTTCAATATTTGTTCTCCAATATCGGTTTTTGAATATCGGTTCTAATATCGGATTCAATATCGGTTTTTCAATATCGGTTTTTCGATATCAGTTTTTCAATATCGGTTTTTCAATATCAGTTTTTCGATATAGGTTTTTCAATATCGGTTTTTCAATATCGGTTTTTCAATATCAGTTTTTCAATATTTGTTTTCAATATCGGTTTTTGAATATCGGTTCTAATATCGGTTTCAATATCGGTTTTTGAATATCGGTTCTAATATCGGATTCAATATCGGTTTTTCAATATCAGTTTTTCAATATTTGTTTTTCAATATCGGTTTTTCAATATCGGTTCTAATATCGGTTTCTATATCGGTTTTTCAATATCGGTTTTTCAATATCGGTTTTTCAATATCAGTTTTTCGATATCAGTTTTTCAATATTTGCTTTACAATATCGGTTTTTCAATATCGGTTTAGAACAATATCGGTTTTGCAATATCAGTTTCTCAATATCAGTTTTTCGATATCAGTTTTTCTATATTTGTTTTTCAATATCGGTTTTTCAATATCGGTTCTAACATCGGTTTCAATATCGGTTTTGCAATATCAGTTTTTCGATATAAGTTTTTTAATATCGGTTTTTCAATATCGGTTTTTCAATATTTGTTTTTCAATATCGGTTTTTCAATATCAGTTTTTCAATATTTGTTCTCCAATATCGGTTTTTGAATATCGGTTCTAATATCGGATTCAATATCGGTTTTTCAATATCGGTTTTTCAATATCAGTTTTTCAATATTTGCTTTACAATATCGGTTTTTCAATGTCGGTTTAGAACAATATCGGTTTTGCAATATCAGTTTCTCAATATCAGTTTTTCGATATCAGTTTTTCAATATTTGTTTTTCAATATCGGTTCTAATATCGGTTTCAATATCGGTTTTGCAATATCAGTTTTTCGATATAAGTTTTTCGATATAGGTTTTTCAATATCGGTTTTTCAATATCGGTTCTAATATCGGTTTCAATATCAGTTTTTCAATATCGGTTTTTCAATATCGGTTCTAACATCGGTTTCAATATCGGTTTTGCAACATCAGTTTTTCGATATAAGTTTTTCAATATCGGTTTTTCAATATCGGTTTTTCAATATCGGTTTTGCAATATCAGTTTCTCAATATCAGTTTTTCGATATCAGTTTTTCAATATCGGTTTTTCAATATCAGTTTTTCGATATAGGTTTTTCAATATTTGTTTTTCAATATCGGTTTTTCAATATCAGTTCTAATATCGGTTTCAATATCGGTTTTTCAATATCGGTTTTTCAATATCGGTTTTTCAATATCAGTTTTTCGATATCAGTTTTTCAATATTTGCTTTACAATATCGGTTTTTCAATATCGGTTTAGAACAATATCGGTTTTGCAATATCAGTTTCTCAATATCAGTTTTTCGATATCAGTTTTTCAATATTTGTTTTTCAATATCGGTTTTTCAATATCGGTTCTAACATCGGTTTCAATATCGGTTTTGCAATATCAGTTTTTCGATATAAGTTTTTCAATATCGGTTTTTCAATATCGGTTTTTCAATATTTGTTTTCAATATCGGTTTTTCAATATCAGTTTTTCAATATTTGTTCTCCAATATCGGTTTTTGAATATCGGTTCTAATATCGGATTCAATATCGGTTTTTCAATATCGGTTTTTCGATATCAGTTTTTCAATATCGGTTTTTCAATATCAGTTTTTCGATATAGGTTTTTCAATATCGGTTTTTCAATATCGGTTTTTCAATATCAGATTTTCAATATTTGTTTTCAATATCGGTTTTTGAATATCGGTTCTAATATCGGTTTCAATATCGGTTTTTGAATATCGGTTCTAATATCGGATTCAATATCGGTTTTTCAATATCAGTTTTTCAATATTTGTTTTTCAATATCGGTTTTTCAATATCGGTTCTAATATCGGTTTCTATATCGGTTTTTCAATATCGGTTTTTCAATATCGGTTTTTCAATATCAGTTTTTCGATATCAGTTTTTCAATATTTGCTTTACAATATCGGTTTTTCAATATCGGTTTAGAACAATATCGGTTTTGCAATATCAGTTTCTCAATATCAGTTTTTCGATATCAGTTTTTCTATATTTGTTTTTCAATATCGGTTTTTCAATATCGGTTCTAACATCGGTTTCAATATCGGTTTTGCAATATCAGTTTTTCGATATAAGTTTTTTAATATCGGTTTTTCAATATCGGTTTTTCAATATTTGTTTTTCAATATCGGTTTTTCAATATCAGTTTTTCAATATTTGTTCTCCAATATCGGTTTTTGAATATCGGTTCTAATATCGGATTCAATATCGGTTTTTCAATATCGGTTTTTCAATATCAGTTTTTCAATATTTGCTTTACAATATCGGTTTTTCAATGTCGGTTTAGAACAATATCGGTTTTGCAATATCAGTTTCTCAATATCAGTTTTTCGATATCAGTTTTTCAATATTTGTTTTTCAATATCGGTTCTAATATCGGTTTCAATATCGGTTTTGCAATATCAGTTTTTCGATATAAGTTTTTCGATATAGGTTTTTCAATATCGGTTTTTCAATATCGGTTCTAATATCGGTTTCAATATCAGTTTTTCAATATCGGTTTTTCAATATCGGTTCTAACATCGGTTTCAATATCGGTTTTGCAACATCAGTTTTTCGATATAAGTTTTTCAATATCGGTTTTTCAATATCGGTTTTTCAATATCGGTTTTGCAATATCTGTTTCTCAATATCAGTTTTTCGATATCAGTTTTTCAATATCGGTTTTTCAATATCAGTTTTTCGATATAGGTTTTTCAATATCGGTTTTTCAATATCGGTTTTTCAATATCAGTTTTTCAATATTTGTTTTCAATATCGGTTTTTCAATATCGGTTTTTCAATATCGGTTCTAATATCGGTTTCAATATCGGTTTTGCAATATCGGTTTTTCAATATCAGTTTAGAACAATATCGGTTTTGCAATATCAGTTTCTCAATATCAGTTTTTCGATATCAGTTTTTCAATATTTGTTTTTCAATACCGGTTTTTCAATATCGGTTCTAACATCGGTTTCAATATCGGTTTTGCAATATCAGTTTTTCGATATAAGTTTTTCGATATAGGTTTTTCAATATCGGTTTTTCAATATCGGTTCTAATATCGGTTTCAATAGCGGTTTTTCAATATCGGTTTTTCAATATCGGTTTTTCAATATCAGTTTTTCAATATTTGTTCTCCAATATCGGTTTTTGAATATCGGTTCTAATATCGGATTCAATATCGGTTTTTCAATATCGGTTTTTCAATATCAGTTTTTCGATATCAGTTTTTCAATATTTGTTTTTCAATATCGGCTTTTCAATATCGGTTCTAATATCGGTTTCTATATCGGTTTTTCAATATCGGTTTTTCAATATCGGTTTTTCAATATCAGTTTTTCGATATCAGTTTTTCAATATTTGCTTTACAATATCGGTTTTTCAATATCGGTTTAGAACAATATTGGTTTTGCAATATCAGTTTCTCAATATCAGTTTTTCGATATCAGTTTTTCAATATTTGTTTTTCAATATCGGTTTTTCAATATCGGTTCTAACATCGGTTTCAATATCGGTTTTGCAATATCAGTTTTTCGATATAAGTTTTTCGATATAGGTTTTTCAATATCGGTTTTTCAATATCGGTTCTAATATCGGTTTCAATATCAGTTTTTCAATATCGGTTTTCAATATCGGTTCTAATATCGGTTTCAATAGCGGTTTTTCAATATCGGTTTTTCAATATCGGTTTTTCAATATCAGTTTTTCAATATTTGTTCTCCAATATCGGTTTTTGAATATCGGTTCTAATATCGGATTCAATATCGGTTTTTCAATATCGGTTTTTCAATATCAGTTTTTCGATATCAGTTTTTCAATATTTGTTTTTCAATATCGGTTTTTCAATATCGGTTCTAATATCGGTTTCTATATCGGTTTTTCAATATCGGTTTAGAACAATATTGGTTTTGCAATATCAGTTTCTCAATATCAGTTTTTCGATATCAGTTTTTCAATATTTGTTTTTCAATATCGGTTTTTCAATATCGGTTCTAACATCGGTTTCAATATCGGTTTTGCAATATCAGTTTTTCGATATAAGTTTTTCGATATAGGTTTTTCAATATCGGTTTTTCAATATCGGTTCTAATATCGGTTTCAATATCAGTTTTTCAATATCGGTTTTCAATATCGGTTCTAATATCGGTTTCAATAGCGGTTTTTCAATATCGGTTTTTCAATATCGGTTTTTCAATATCAGTTTTTCAATATTTGTTCTCCAATATCGGTTTTTGAATATCGGTTCTAATATCGGATTCAATATCGGTTTTTCGATATCAGTTTTTCAATATTTGTTTTTCAATATCGGTTTTTCAATATCGGTTCTAATATCGGTTTCTATATCGGTTTTTCAATATCGGTTTTTCAATATCAGTTTTTCAATATTTGTTTTCAATATCGGTTTTTGAATATCGGTTCTAATATCGGTTTCAATATCGGTTTTTGAATATCGGTTCTAATATCGGATTCAATATCGGTTTTTCAATATCAGTTTTTCAATATTTGTTTTTCAATATCGGTTTTTCAATATCGGTTCTAATATCGGTTTCTATATCGGTTTTTCAATATCGGTTTTTCAATATCGGTTTTTCAATATCAGTTTTTCGATATCAGTTTTTCAATATTTGCTTTACAATATCGGTTTTTCAATATCGGTTTAGAACAATATCGGTTTTGCAATATCAGTTTCTCAATATCAGTTTTTCGATATCAGTTTTTCAATATTTGTTTTTCAATATCGGTTTTTCAATATCGGTTCTAACATCGGTTTCAATATCGGTTTTGCAATATCAGTTTTTCGATATCAGTTTTTCGATATCAGTTTTTCAATATCGGTTTTTCAATATCAGTTTTTCGATATAGGTTTTTCAAAATCGGTTTTTCAATATCGGTTTTTCAATATTTGTTTTTCAATATCGGTTTTTCAATATCAGTTTTTCAATATTTGTTCTCCAATATCGGTTTTTGAATATCGGTTCTAATATCGGATTCAATATCGGTTTTTCAATATCGGTTTTTCAATATCAGTTTTTCAATATTTGCTTTACAATATCGGTTTTTCAATGTCGGTTTAGAACAATATCGGTTTTGCAATATCAGTTTCTCAATATCAGTTTGTCGATATCAGTTTTTCAATATTTGTTTTTCAATATCGGTTCTAATATCGTTTTCAATATCGGTTTTGCAATATCAGTTTTTCGATATAAGTTTTTCGATATAGGTTTTTCAATATCGGTTTTTCAATATCGGTTCTAATATCGGTTTCAATATCAGTTTTTCAATATCGGATTTTCAATATCGGTTCTAACATCGGTTTCAATATCGGTTTTGCAATATCAGTTTTTCGATATAAGTTTTTCAATATCGGTTTTTCAATATCGGTTTTTCAATATCGGTTTAGAACAATATTGGTTTTGCAATATCAGTTTCTCAATATCAGTTTTTCGATATCAGTTTTTCAATATTTGTTTTTCAATATCGGTTTTTCAATATCGGTTCTAACATCGGTTTCAATATCGGTTTTGCAATATCAGTTTTTCGATATAAGTTTTTCGATATAGGTTTTTCAATATCGGTTTTTCAATATCGGTTCTAATATCGGTTTCAATATCAGTTTTTCAATATCGGTTTTCAATATCGGTTCTAATATCGGTTTCAATAGCGGTTTTTCAATATCGGTTTTTCAATATCGGTTTTTCAATATCAGTTTTTCAATATTTGTTCTCCAATATCGGTTTTTGAATATCGGTTCTAATATCGGATTCAATATCGGTTTTTCAATATCGGTTTTTCAATATCAGTTTTTCGATATCAGTTTTTCAATATTTGTTTTTCAATATCGGTTTTTCAATATCGGTTCTAATATCGGTTTCTATATCGGTTTTTCAATATCGGTTTTTCAATATCGGTTTTTCAATATCGGTTTTTAAATATCGGTTTTGCAATATCAGTTTCTCAATATCAGTTTTTCGATATAGGTTTTTCAATATCGGTTTTTCAATATCGGTTCTAATATCGGTTTCAATATCAGTTTTTCAATATCGGTTTTTCAATATCGGTTCTAATATCGGTTTCAATAGCGGTTTTTCAATATCGGTTTTTCAATATCGGTTTTTCAATATCAGTTTTTCAATATTTGTTCTCCAATATCGGTTTTTGAATATCGGTTCTAATATCGGATTCAATATCGGTTTTTCAATATCAGTTTTTCGATATCAGTTTTTCAATATTTGTTTTTCAATATCGGTTTTTCAATATCAGTTCTAATATCGGTTTCAATATCGGTTTTTCAATATCGGTTTTTCAATATCGGTTTTTCAATATCAGTTTTTCGATATCAGTTTTTCAATATTTGCTTTACAATATCGGTTTTTCAATATCGGTTTAGAACAATATCGGTTTTGCAATATCAGTTTCTCAATATCAGTTTTTCGATATCAGTTTTTCAATATTTGTTTTTCAATATCGGTTTTTCAATATCGGTTCTAACATCGGTTTCAATATCGGTTTTGCAATATCAGTTTTTCGATATAAGTTTTTCAATATCGGTTTTTCAATATCGGTTTTTCAATATTTGTTTTCAATATCGGTTTTTCAATATCAGTTTTTCAATATTTGTTCTCCAATATCGGTTTTTGAATATCGGTTCTAATATCGGATTCAATATCGGTTTTTCAATATCGGTTTTTCGATATCAGTTTTTCAATATCGGTTTTTCAATATCAGTTTTTCGATATAGGTTTTTCAATATCGGTTTTTCAATATCGGTTTTTCAATATCAGTTTTTCAATATTTGTGTTCAATATCGGTTTTTGAATATCGGTTCTAATATCGGTTTCAATATCGGTTTTTGAATATCGGTTCTAATATCGGATTCAATATCGGTTTTTCAATATCAGTTTTTCAATATTTGTTTTTCAATATCGGTTTTTCAATATCGGTTCTAATATCGGTTTCTATATCGGTTTTTCAATATCGGTTTTTCAATATCGGTTTTTCAATATCAGTTTTTCGATATCAGTTTTTCAATATTTGCTTTACAATATCGGTTTTTCAATATCGGTTTAGAACAATATCGGTTTTGCAATATCAGTTTCTCAATATCAGTTTTTCGATATCAGTTTTTCTATATTTGTTTTTCAATATCGGTTTTTCAATATCGGTTCTAACATCGGTTTCAATATCGGTTTTGCAATATCAGTTTTTCGATATAAGTTTTTTAATATCGGTTTTTCAATATCGGTTTTTCAATATTTGTTTTTCAATATCGGTTTTTCAATATCAGTTTTTCAATATTTGTTCTCCAATATCGGTTTTTGAATATCGGTTCTAATATCGGATTCAATATCGGTTTTTCAATATCGGTTTTTCAATATCAGTTTTTCAATATTTGCTTTACAATATCGGTTTTTCAATGTCGGTTTAGAACAATATCGGTTTTGCAATATCAGTTTCTCAATATCAGTTTTTCGATATCAGTTTTTCAATATTTGTTTTTCAATATCGGTTCTAATATCGGTTTCAATATCGGTTTTGCAATATCAGTTTTTCGATATAAGTTTTTCGATATAGGTTTTTCAATATCGGTTTTTCAATATCGGTTCTAATATCGGTTTCAATATCAGTTTTTCAATATCGGTTTTTCAATATCGGTTCTAACATCGGTTTCAATATCGGTTTTGCAACATCAGTTTTTCGATATAAGTTTTTCAATATCGGTTTTTCAATATCGGTTTTTCAATATCGGTTTTGCAATATCAGTTTCTCAATATCAGTTTTTCGATATCAGTTTTTCAATATCGGTTTTTCAATATCAGTTTTTCGATATAGGTTTTTCAATATCGGTTTTTCAATATCGGTTTTTCAATATCAGTTTTTCAATATTTGTTTTCAATATCGGTTTTTCAATATCGGTTTTTCAATATCGGTTCTAATATCGGTTTCAATATCGGTTTTGCAATATCGGTTTTTCAATATCAGTTTAGAACAATATCGGTTTTGCAATATCAGTTTCTCAATATCAGTTTTTCGATATCAGTTTTTCAATATTTGTTTTTCAATACCGGTTTTTCAATATCGGTTCTAACATCGGTTTCAATATCGGTTTTGCAATATCAGTTTTTCGATATAAGTTTTTCGATATAGGTTTTTCAATATCGGTTTTTCAATATCGGTTCTAATATCGGTTTCAATAGCGGTTTTTCAATATCGGTTTTTCAATATCGGTTTTTCAATATCAGTTTTTCAATATTTGTTCTCCAATATCGGTTTTTGAATATCGGTTCTAATATCGGATTCAATATCGGTTTTTCAATATCGGTTTTTCAATATCAGTTTTTCGATATCAGTTTTTCAATATTTGTTTTTCAATATCGGTTTTTCAATATCGGTTCTAATATCGGTTTCTATATCGGTTTTTCAATATCGGTTTTTCAATATCGGTTTTTCAATATCAGTTTTTCGATATCAGTTTTTCAATATTTGCTTTACAATATCGGTTTTTCAATATCGGTTTAGAACAATATTGGTTTTGCAATATCAGTTTCTCAATATCAGTTTTTCGATATCAGTTTTTCAATATTTGTTTTTCAATATCGGTTTTTCAATATCGGTTCTAACATCGGTTTCAATATCGGTTTTGCAATATCAGTTTTTCGATATAAGTTTTTCGATATAGGTTTTTCAATATCGGTTTTTCAATATCGGTTCTAATATCGGTTTCAATATCAGTTTTTCAATATCGGTTTTCAATATCGGTTCTAATATCGGTTTCAATAGCGGTTTTTCAATATCGGTTTTTCAATATCGGTTTTTCAATATCGGTTTTTCAATATCAGTTTTTCAATATTTGTTCTCCAATATCGGTTTTTGAATATCGGTTCTAATATCGGATTCAATATCGGTTTTTCAATATCGGTTTTTCAATATCAGTTTTTCGATATCAGTTTTTCAATATTTGTTTTTCAATATCGGTTTTTCAATATCGGTTCTAATATCGGTTTCTATATCGGTTTTTCAATATCGGTTTTTCAATATCGGTTTTTCAATATCGGTTTTTAAATATCGGTTTTGCAATATCAGTTTCTCAATATCAGTTTTTCGATATCAGTTTTTCAATATCGGTTTTTCAATATCAGTTTTTCGATATAGGTTTTTCAATATCGGTGTTTCAATATCGGTTTTTCAATATCAGTTTTTCAATATTTGTTTTCAATATCGGTTTTTGAATATCGGTTCTAATATCGGTTTCAATATCGGTTTTTGAATATCGGTTCTAATATCGGATTCAATATCGGTTTTTCAATATCAGTTTTTCAATATTTGTTTTTCAATATCGGTTTTTCAATATCGGTTCTAATATCGGTTTCTATATCGGTTTTTCAATATCGGTTTTTCAATATCGGTTTTTCAATATCAGTTTTTCGATATCAGTTTTTCAATATTTGCTTTACAATATCGGTTTTTCAATATCGGTTTAGAACAATATCGGTTTTGCAATATCAGTTTCTCAATATCAGTTTTTCGATATCAGTTTTTCAATATTTGTTTTTCAATATCGGTTTTTCAATATCGGTTCTAACATCGGTTTCAATATCGGTTTTGCAATATCAGTTTTTCGATATCAGTTTTTCGATATCAGTTTTTCAATATCGGTTTTTCAATATCAGTTTTTCGATATAGGTTTTTCAATATCGGTTTTTCAATATTTGCTTTACAATATCGGTTTTTCAATGTCGGTTTAGAACAATATCGGTTTTGCAATATCAGTTTCTCAATATCAGTTTGTCGATATCAGTTTTTCAATATTTGTTTTTCAATATCGGTTCTAATATCGTTTTCAATATCGGTTTTGCAATATCAGTTTTTCGATATAAGTTTTTCGATATAGGTTTTTCAATATCGGTTTTTCAATATCGGTTCTAATATCGGTTTCAATATCAGTTTTTCAATATCGGATTTTCAATATCGGTTCTAACATCGGTTTCAATATCGGTTTTGCAATATCAGTTTTTCGATATAAGTTTTTCAATATCGGTTTTTCAATATCGGTTTTTCAATATCGGTTTAGAACAATATTGGTTTTGCAATATCAGTTTCTCAATATCAGTTTTTCGATATCAGTTTTTCAATATTTGTTTTTCAATATCGGTTTTTCAATATCGGTTCTAACATCGGTTTCAATATCGGTTTTGCAATATCAGTTTTTCGATATAAGTTTTTCGATATAGGTTTTTCAATATCGGTTTTTCAATATCGGTTCTAATATCGGTTTCAATATCAGTTTTTCAATATCGGTTTTCAATATCGGTTCTAATATCGGTTTCAATAGCGGTTTTTCAATATCGGTTTTTCAATATCGGTTTTTCAATATCAGTTTTTCAATATTTGTTCTCCAATATCGGTTTTTGAATATCGGTTCTAATATCGGATTCAATATCGGTTTTTCAATATCGGTTTTTCAATATCAGTTTTTCGATATCAGTTTTTCAATATTTGTTTTTCAATATCGGTTTTTCAATATCGGTTCTAATATCGGTTTCTATATCGGTTTTTCAATATCGGTTTTTCAATATCGGTTTTTCAATATCGGTTTTTAAATATCGGTTTTGCAATATCAGTTTCTCAATATCAGTTTTTCGATATCAGTTTTTCAATATCGGTTTTTCAATATCAGTTTTTCGATATAGGTTTTTCAATATCCGTGTTTCAATATCGGTTTTTCAATATCAGTTTTTCAATATTTGTTTTCAATATCGGTTTTTGAATATCGGTTCTAATATCGGTTTCAATATCGGTTTTTGAATATCGGTTCTAATATCGGATTCAATATCGGTTTTTCAATATCAGTTTTTCAATATTTGTTTTTCAATATCGGTTTTTCAATATCGGTTCTAATATCGGTTTCTATATCGGTTTTTCAATATCGGTTTTTCAATATCGGTTTTTCAATATCAGTTTTTCGATATCAGTTTTTCAATATTTGCTTTACAATATCGGTTTTTCAATATCGGTTTAGAACAATATCGGTTTTGCAATATCAGTTTCTCAATATCAGTTTTTCGATATCAGTTTTTCAATATTTGTTTTTCAATATCGGTTTTTCAATATCGGTTCTAACATCGGTTTCAATATCGGTTTTGCAATATCAGTTTTTCGATATCAGTTTTTCGATATCAGTTTTTCAATATCGGTTTTTCAATATCAGTTTTTCGATATAGGTTTTTCAATATCGGTTTTTCAATATCGGTTTTTCAATATTTGTTTTTCAATATCGGTTTTTCAATATCAGTTTTTCAATATTTGTTCTCCAATATCGGTTTTTGAATATCGGTTCTAATATCGGATTCAATATCGGTTTTTCAATATCGGTTTTTCAATATCAGTTTTTCAATATTTGCTTTACAATATCGGTTTTTCAATGTCGGTTTAGAACAATATCGGTTTTGCAATATCAGTTTCTCAATATCAGTTTGTCGATATCAGTTTTTCAATATTTGTTTTTCAATATCGGTTCTAATATCGTTTTCAATATCGGTTTTGCAATATCAGTTTTTCGATATAAGTTTTTCGATATAGGTTTTTCAATATCGGTTTTTCAATATCGGTTCTAATATCGGTTTCAATATCAGTTTTTCAATATCGGATTTTCAATATCGGTTCTAACATCGGTTTCAATATCGGTTTTGCAATATCAGTTTTTCGATATAAGTTTTTCAATATCGGTTTTTCAATATCGGTTTTTCAATATCGGTTTTGCAATATCAGTTTCTCAATATCAGTTTTTCGATATCAGTTTTTCAATATCGGTTTTTCAATATCAGTTTTTCGATATAGGTTTTTCAATATCGGTTTTTCAATATCGGTTTTTCAATATCAGTTTTTCAATATTTGTTTTCAATATCGGTTTTTCAATATCGGTTTTTCAATATCGGTTCTAATATCGGTTTCAATATCGGTTTTGCAATATCGGTTTTTCAATATCAGTTTAGAACAATATCGGTTTTGCAATATCAGTTTCTCAATATCAGTTTTTCGATATCAGTTTTTCAATATTTGTTTTTCAATACCGGTTTTTCAATATCGGTTCTAACATCGGTTTCAATATCGGTTTTGCAATATCAGTTTTTCGATATAAGTTTTTCAATATCGGTTTTTCAATATCGGTTTTTCAATATTTGTTTTCAATATCGGTTTTTCAATATCAGTTTTTCAATATTTGTTCTCCAATATCGGTTTTTGAATATCGGTTCTAATATCGGATTCAATATCGGTTTTTCAATATCGGTTTTTCGATATCAGTTTTTCAATATCGGTTTTTCAATATCAGTTTTTCGATATAGGTTTTTCAATATCGGTTTTTCAATATCGGTTTTTCAATATCAGTTTTTCAATATTTGTTTTCAATATCGGTTTTTGAATATCGGTTCTAATATCGGTTTCAATATCGGTTTTTGAATATCGGTTCTAATATCGGATTCAATATCGGTTTTTCAATATCAGTTTTTCAATATTTGTTTTTCAATATCGGTTTTTCAATATCGGTTCTAATATCGGTTTCTATATCGGTTTTTCAATATCGGTTTTTCAATATCGGTTTTTCAATATCAGTTTTTCGATATCAGTTTTTCAATATTTGCTTTACAATATCGGTTTTTCAATATCGGTTTAGAACAATATCGGTTTTGCAATATCAGTTTCTCAATATCAGTTTTTCGATATCAGTTTTTCAATATTTGTTTTTCAATATCGGTTTTTCAATATCGGTTCTAACATCGGTTTCAATATCGGTTTTGCAATATCAGTTTTTCGATATAAGTTTTTCAATATCGGTTTTTCAATATCGGTTTTTCAATATTTGTTTTTCAATATCGGTTTTTCAATATCAGTTTTTCAATATTTGTTCTCCAATATCGGTTTTTGAATATCGGTTCTAATATCGGTTTCAATATCGGTTTTTCAATATCGGTTTTTCAATATCAGTTTTTCAATATTTGCTTTACAATATCGGTTTTTCAATGTCGGTTTAGAACAATATCGGTTTTGCAATATCAGTTTCTCAATATCAGTTTTTCGATATCAGTTTTTCAATATTTGTTTTTCAATATCGGTTCTAATATCGGTTTCAATATCGGTTTTGCAATATCAGTTTTTCGATATAAGTTTTTCGATATAGGTTTTTCAATATCGGTTTTTCAATATCGGTTCTAATATCGGTTTCAATATCAGTTTTTCAATATCGGTTTTTCAATATCGGTTCTAACATCGGTTTCAATATCGGTTTTGCAATATCAGTTTTTCGATATAAGTTTTTCAATATCGGTTTTTCAATATCGGTTTTTCAATATCGGTTTTGCAATATCAGTTTCTCAATATCAGTTTTTCGATATCAGTTTTTCAATATCGGTTTTTCAATATCAGTTTTTCGATATAGGTTTTTCAATATCGGTTTTTCAATATCGGTTTTTCAATATCAGTTTTTCAATATTTGTTTTCAATATCGGTTTTTCAATATCGGTTTTTCAATATCGGTTCTAATATCGGTTTCAATATCGGTTTTGCAATATCGGTTTTTCAATATCAGTTTAGAACAATATCGGTTTTGCAATATCAGTTTCTCAATATCAGTTTTTCGATATCAGTTTTTCAATATTTGTTTTTCAATACCGGTTTTTCAATATCGGTTCTAACATCGGTTTCAATATCGGTTTTGCAATATCAGTTTTTCGATATAAGTTTTTCGATATAGGTTTTTCAATATCGGTTTTTCAATATCGGTTCTAATATCGGTTTCAATATCAGTTTTTCAATATCGGTTTTTCAATATCGGTTCTAATATCGGTTTCAATAGCGGTTTTTCAATATCGGTTTTTCAATATCGGTTTTTCAATATCAGTTTTTCAATATTTGTTCTCCAATATCGGTTTTTGAATATCGGTTCTAATATCGGATTCAATATCGGTTTTTCAATATCGGTTTTTCAATATCAGTTTTTCGATATCAGTTTTTCAATATTTGTTTTTCAATATCGGTTTTTCAATATCGGTTCTAATATCGGTTTCTATATCGGTTTTTCAGTATCGGTTTTTCAATATCGGTTTTTCAATATCAGTTTTTCGATATCAGTTTTTCAATATTTGCTTTACAATATCGGTTTTTCAATATCGGTTTAGAACAATATTGGTTTTGCAATATCAGTTTCTCAATATCAGTTTTTCGATATCAGTTTTTCAATATTTGTTTTTCAATATCGGTTTTTCAATATCGGTTCTAACATCGGTTTCAATATCGGTTTTGCAATATCAGTTTTTCGATATAAGTTTTTCAATATCGGTTTTTCAATATCGGTTTTGCAATATCAGTTTTTCGATATAAGTTTTTCAATATCGGTTTTTCAATATCGGTTTTTCAATATCGGTTTTGCAATATCAGTTTCTCAATATCAGTTTTTCGATATCAGTTTTTCAATATCGGTTTTTCAATATCAGTTTTTCGATATAGGTTTTTCAATATCGGTTTTTCAATATCGGTTTTTCAATATCGGTTTTTCAATATCAGTTTTTCAATATTTGTTTTCAATATCGGTTTTTCAATATCGGTTCTAATATCGGTTTCTATATCGGTTTTTCAATATCGGTTTTTCAATATCGGTTTTTCAATATCAGTTTTTCGATATCAGTTTTTCAATATTTGCTTTACAATATCGGTTTTTCAATATCGGTTTAGAACAATATCGGTTTTGCAATATCAGTTTCTCAATATCAGTTTTTCGATATCAGTTTTTCAATATTTGTTTTTCAATATCGGTTTTTCAATATCGGTTCTAACATCGGTTTCAATATCGGTTTTGCAATATCAGTTTTTCGATATAAGTTTTTCAATATCGGTTTTTCAATATCGGTTTTTCAATATTTGTTTTTCAATATCGGTTTTTCAATATCAGTTTTTCAATATTTGTTCTCCAATATCGGTTTTTGAATATCGGTTCTAATATCGGATTCAATATCGGTTTTTCAATATCGATTTTTCAATATCGGTTTTTCAATATCGGTTCTAATATCGGTTTCAATATCGGTTTTGCAATATCAGTTTTTCGATAAAAGTTTTTCGATATAGGTTTTTCAATATCGGTTTTTCAATATCGGTTCTAATATCGGTTTCAATATCAGTTTTTCAATATCGGTTTTTCAATATCGGTTCTAATATCGGATTCAATATCGGTTTTTCAATATCGGTTTTTCAATATCGGTTTTTCAATATCAGTTTCTCAATATGTGTTCTCCAATATCGGTTTTTGAATATCGGTTCTAATATCGGATTCAATATCGGTTTTTCAATATCGGTTTTTCAATATCAGTTTTTCGATATCAGTTTTTCAATATTTGTTTTTCAATATCGGTTTTTCAATATCAGTTCTAATATCGGTTTCAATATCGGTTTTTCAATATCGGTTTTTCAATATCGGTTTTTCAAAATCAGTTTTTCGATATCAGTTTTTCAATATTTGCTTTACAATATCGGTTTTTCAATATCGGTTTAGAACAATATCGGTTTTGCAATATCAGTTTCTCAATATCAGTTTTTCGATATCAGTTTTTCAATATTTGTTTTTCAATATCGGTTTTTCAATATCGGTTCTAACATCGGTTTAAATATCGGTTTTGCAATATCAGTTTTTCGATATAAGTTTTTCAATATCGGTTTTTCAATATCGGTTTTTCAATATTTGTTTTCAATATCGGTTTTTCAATATCAGTTTTTCAATATTTGTTCTCCAATATCGGTTTTTGAATATCGGTTTTAATATCGGATTCAATATCGGTTTTTCAATATCGGTTTTTCAATATCAGTTTTTCAATATTTGCTTTACAATATCGGTTTTTCAATGTCGGTTTAGAACAATATCGGTTTTGCAATATCAGTTTCTCAATATCAGTTTTTCGATATCAGTTTTTCAATATTTGTTTTTCAATATCGGTTCTAATATCGGTTTCAATATCGGTTTTGCAATATCAGTTTTTCGATATAAGTTTTTCAATATCGGTTTTTCAATATCGGTTTTTCAATATCGGTTTTGCAATATCAGTTTCTCAATATCAGTTTTTCGATATCAGTTTTTCAATATCGGTTTTTCAATATCAGTTTTTCGATATAGGTTTTTCAATATCGGTTTTTCAATATCGGTTTTTCAATATCAGTTTTTCAATATTTGTTTTCAATATCGGTTTTTCAATATCGGTTTTTCAATATCGGTTCTAATATCGGTTTCAATATCGGTTTTGCAATATCGGTTTTTCAATATCAGTTTTTCGATATCAGTTTTTCAATATTTGTTTTTCAATATCGGTTTTTCAATATCGGTTCTAATATCGGTTTCAATATCGGTTTTCAATATCAGTTTTTCGATATAGGTTTTTCAATATCGGTTTTTCAATATCGGTTTTTCAATATCAGTTTTTCAATATTTGTTTTCAATATCGGTGTTTGAATATCGGTTCTAATATCGGTTTCAATATCGGTTTTTGAATATCGGTTCTAATATCGGATTCAATATCGGTTTTTCAATATCAGTTTTTCAATATTTGTTTTTCAATATCGGTTTTTGAATATTTGTTCTCCAATGTCGGTTTTTGAATATCGGTACTAATATCGGATTCAATATCGGTTTTTCAATATCGGTTCTAATATCGGATTCAATATCGGTTTTTCAATATCAGTTTTTCAATACTTGTTTTTCAATATCGGTTTTTGAATATTTGTTCTCCAATATCGGTTCTTGAATATCGGTTCTAATATCGGATTCAATATCGGTTTTTGAATATCGGATTCAATATCGGTTTTTCAATATCGGTTCTAATATCGGATTCAATATCGGTTTTTCAATATCGGTTTTTCAATATCGGTTCTAATATCGGATTCAATATCGGTTTTTGAATATCGGTTTTGCAATATCAGTTTTTCGATATAAGTTTTTCAATATCGGTTTTTCAATATCGGTTTTTCAATATCGGTTCTAATATCGGATTCAATATCGGTTTTTCAATATCGGTTCTAATATCGGATTCAATATCGGTTTTTCAATATCGGTTTTGCAATATCAGTTTTTCGATATAAGTTTTTCAATATCGGTTTTTCAATATCGGTTTTTCAATATCGGTTTTTCAATATTTGTTTTTCAATATCGGTTTTTTCAATATCAGTTTTTGAATATTTGTTCTCCAATATCGGTTTTTGAATATCGGTTCTAATATCGGATTCAATATCGGTTTTTCAATATCGATTTTTCAATATCGGTTAATCAATATCGGTTCTAATATCGGTTTCAATATCGGTTTTGCAATATCAGTTTTTCGATATAAATTTTTCGATATAGGTTTTTCAATATCGGTTTTTCAATATCGGTTCTAATATCGGTTTCAATATCAGTTTTTCAATATCGGTTTTTCAATATCGGTTCTAATATCGGATTCAATATCGGTTTTTCAATATCGGTTCTAATATCGGATTCAATATCGGTTTTTCAATATCGGTTTTGCAATATCAGTTTTTCGATATAAGTTTTTCAATATCGGTTTTTCAATATCGGTTTTTCAATATTTGTTTTTCAATATCGGTTTTTTCAATATCAGTTTTTCAATATTTGTTCTCCAATATCGGTTTTTGAATATCGGTTCTAATATCGGATTCAATATCGGTTTTTCAATATCGATTTTTCAATATCGGTTTTTCAATATCGGTTCTAATATCGGATTCAATATCGGTTTTTCAATATCGGTTCTAATATCGGATTCAATATCGGTTTTTCAATATCGGTTTTGCAATATCAGTTTTTCGATATAAGTTTTTCAATATCGGTTTTTCAATATCGGTTTTTCAAT